>NC_039364.1:112763973-113063973 GCF_003573695.1 Papaver somniferum
TTACTTGCCTCCTATAAAGGCTACTGATTCGGGATAACAACCAACAATGTTTAGCGGATGTATTTGAGAGAAGTCGCCGTATAATGGAAAGGAGCGCACCCAGTCCAAGAAACGGGCCAATCTTTGTCCAGATATGTACGGAGGGAACTAAAGTGGCTCGCCTGACCAAGTCCTGCTTCCTTCACAACCCTAATCAGGTTTGACCAGCTTCAGGACAACACCTAGTGATGTCTATCTATGCGGTAAATATGTATTTACTTTAGCTTGGTCATTTCAGTATGAAAATTTGTCACCATCATATGCCTACCCCAAAATGATGCAACCATTATGTGCTAGGCAGGGGACTTAATGTTGATGGAGGATTTTAGTTTAGGGCTAAAATTGTAAAACCAAATTTATGCGCTGACATCCTGCAAAGGATAAAGCCACTGATAAGTGATGAATACTTCTTCGCTTTACTAATTCACCTAGAATGGAGCATGTGACAACAATCCCAGTATCCAGTGAATTAAATACACAAAATTCATCCAGGTTGGAGCATGTAGCAACAATCCCATATACCCTGTGAATTTATAGCATTATTAATTAATGCGCGATTAGCCTTGTACTTCCTGTGTTGTTCCCGCGGAACTCTCATTATTGGTACGGCATGACGACTGAGTGTTTCTCTCAGCAGAGTAACACGAATCTCCAAGTGTCAATAATGAGGCATGCACGAAATACCCGTACAGGCTACATCTCTCGGTGTGTTATACTAGACCTATTGAGCATACATCTCTCGGTGTGTTATACTAGCCCGATTGAGCATATTCGAATCTGGACTATCCATATCAGTCTCAGAAACAATCACGACCACGCAAATTGGCCGCATGATTTAACCAGCCTAGACGATCCTCAGCAGGAGCAGGCTATCACCACAATGACCACCAGTGGGACCATTTATTCCCTGGTCGGTCGAACACATGCCATACTCCCAAAAGCCACCAAATTCCAGCCTGGAAAAGGGTGGTCGAATTGGTATGAAGCAGCTTGGAAGAAGCTCATACGAGCGAGACCGCCAATGGCAGTATCAAAACCATCCACGGCCGTCCAACTTCGCCGGCATGATTGGACGACGTGGATTATCCCATGAACGGCCAGACAAGCTTGTCCTACACACCAGCGGGACCGCTCTCTACCTTCCTGGTCGACCATCTCCTTAACTAGCCATAAAACAGCGTGCATTTGCCCAAAGTATGGTCGGCGTGATGCTCAAAGGTCGCGGGAAATTCCACTAAGGTCTTAAATCGATCACAACCATCCAAATTCACCGACATGTTTGTATGGCTTAGATCAGGCCTATAGCCGTCGAAAATGTATCACCGTGTTCACCACCGGCCCATCGTAGGCCCCACACGATCGGCCTCCCCAAAGGAGGAGCATTGCATGCAAAACCGATAGGTTGAAGTTGCACGGGCGTGAACTGTGTAAAACCCTAATTAGGGTTTGCGGCATGTTACATGTGTCGCAAATTGATCACGAGCGTCCATCTTCGCAAGCTTGGACGGAGGGTGTAGATGTAGATTTAAAAGGGTCGAGCATGTCAACATGATCACCGTGGGCCCGTATACATGCATGACCGATCGGCCAAGACCGTCCATGGCCGGACGCCTCGGTTCGTGCGCCCAAAGTGAGCATGACGCGCGGATTCCCATTCCTTTAGGGCATGGGATTTCTGTTGCAAACCGATCTCGACTACTCAACTTTATCGGACAAATTGAGCGGCTTAGATCACATCTTCATGGGACAGTGAGGTACGGACGTGTACACCGGCAAGCCGTTTACACGCATGCCCGGTCGGTCTTGTCAAAAACATCTCCCATGCTTGGATTCGACCCAGCTGAAGAGTGATGCTTGCGCACCTCTTCAAAACCCTAAAATCTCATCAACGGTCGCAGATGAGCGTCATATATCATCTCGTCCATCTAAATCTACCAGCTTGGTTAGGTAGCCCATGCTAGGATTTAAATGGCCAATAAAGTGTCGTGGTGATCACCATCCGTCACTCTACCACATCATGTGATCGGTCAAGGGAGGGCTTGCCTACGCAGTCTCCAAACGATCACTTGAAGGTAGTTATGTATGCAGCTGTTTTAAGACGCTTAATCCGCGGCTTACTCCGATAAGCTTTAAAACAGCGATGCTTCATGCATATTGAATATATTCGATGCATTACATGCATAGAATACAAACTATATTTCGTAAATATCGATTTCCCAAATAAATTAGTTATTTAACCTAGCAACGTATGCTACTTTCTGTGGGTCCCACGATCCACACAATCGAGACATCAAGCATGTCACAAACTGGGGGATACATACTGGGGTATTGGTCTGGCGGTTTACAGCGTGCAACGCGCAATCACAAGAATGTGTCAGGAAGAAATTGACGGTTAGTGATGATGGGAGAAGTGGGCAAAGACTGATCGTGTGACACTAACATGACTCCACTACTCCATCACTCCACTTCCTCCACTTCCCACGAGAGACGAGGGTTGTGCTTTATGACTTGTATAAATAGGTTCTCCTTCCTATTTCCACAACAGACAAGACAGGAACCAAGTGTTGATACAACATATTCAAACACACAGAGCTTTGGTTACATTATTGCAAGCCAGTTCGGTATTCTGATACAAGTTAAAAACAGCCAACACCTTCACGATTTCAACACCTTCTTCGCTTCCCTTCCTAAGATCAACCCCATCTCCTTCACTTTGTGTCTGAAGCAAGTCTGGAACGACCATTTCTTGGTTTAATCCAGAATTGTACATATTGATCTCTCGAATCAGAAAGCACTCCCGTGCAGTGCATTTGTTTAGGTTTTAGATTCGTTTCTCATCCACACACACCCAAAATTTACCAAAAATCACAGAAACAGTTTTCATCCATAAACAGGTACCAAAGACCAATATCTGAGGATCAATCAATGACAATCAACAACCAAAGTTTGGATTACTCTAATTGATGATCTAACGCACAACTTGTATTATTTCAATTACAAAGATAAAACAATATAATGCGGAAATTGAAATAACACGGACACCAGAAATTTTGTTAACGAGGAAACCGCAAATGCAGAAAAACCCCGAGACCTAGTCCAGATTGAACACACATTGTATTAAGCCGCTACAGACACTAGTCTATTGCAAGCTAACTTCGGACTAGACTGTAGTTGAACCCCAATCAGTCTCCACTGATCCAAGATACAGTTGTACTCTCTACGCCTCTGATCCCAGTAGGATACTGCGCACTTGATTCTGTTAGGTGATCTCACCCACAACTAAGAGTTGCTGCGACCCAAAGTCGAAGACTTGATGATAAACAAATCTGTCTCACACAGACAAGTCTATCGAAATATTAATCTGTCTCCCACGGATAAAACCTAAAAGGTTTTGTTCCGTCTTTTGATAATAATCAAGGTGAACATGAACCAATTGATAATCCGGTCTTATATTCCCGAAGAACAGCCTAGAGTTATCAATCACCTCACAACAATCTTAATCGTATGGTAGCGAAACAAGATGTTGTGGAATCACAAACAATGAGACGAAGATGTTTGTGATTACTTTTTATATCTTGCCTATCGGAGATATCAATCTCAAGCCAATCAATATGATTGTACTCGTACGATTGAATATGCAAGATCAGATCACACAACTACGATAAAGTAGTATCGTTCTGGCTTCACAATCCCAATGAAGTCTTTAAGTCGTTAACCTGGTTTTAGAAGAAGAAAACCAAAGGTTAAAGGAGAACCGACTCTAGCATGCAAACTATTATCACACATAAGGTGTGGGGATTAGTTTGTCATTTATGCTAGATGTCCCCTTATACGGTCTTTCAAATCATGGTTTGCCATTAAGTTACCTTGGTAACAAAGCAATCAATATCCACCATCAGATGAAAACCTGATTTAGATTCAAGCTAATATTTCTCAAACGTTAGATCGAAAACTTAGCTTGTTACACACAATTGAAATGCACGCTTCTAGGTTGTTAACCCTACCCAAACGTATGCACTTGTTGGTTCAACAATAATTAACCAAAAGGTTAGCCATACGAGCATTTCATATCAACCATGTTCTTCTTTACCATAACTAGTTCACATGACTCAAATGAACTAGTTAGAGAGTTGTTCAATTGCAAGGAAATCTTATATAACTACACAAGACACAATTGAAGCAAAGATGATTTGATTCACTTGAATCGGTTCATGAACTTTTATAGCCACGGTTCGCAGACTTAGTTCGCGGACTTAAGTTACCGGGAAGAGTTTACAAACTCCAACAGAAATTCTCAGGATGAGAACTTCGCCGGTTCGCGGACTGGGTTCGTGGACTTAGCTTCACGTACTAGTTTGTCAACTCCAGCAGAAATTCTCGGGTTTGAGAATTTCGGCAGTTCGCGGACTGAATTCGCGGACTGAATTCGCGGACTTGGCTCACGCCATTCTTTCGGTTCTCTTGATCAACAAAGTTCGCAAACTTTGGTTCAAGGAATAGGACTTATACATAAATGTGTTTCCACAACAATGCTTATGTCCACCATTGGTTATGTAATCTAAACTCTCATTCCAATCATTGAAACATTCTTAGAGGACGTTATACAGTTGTTACACCATTTCTCGTCAAAGCGAAATGCTTACCAACACATATTTCGAGATATAGATAGGCGAGGTATACTAGGCACGAAATACCCAATGTGTATAATCAAAGTCTATATATAGCAGACGATTTTTTGTCTCAAGAAGTACGAGATAAAATAGATAGACTTTCGAGTGATAGATAAGTTCAAGTCTTCACATACCTTTTTGTCAAGAAGTTCCACCGGTTCCTTGAGTAGATCTTCTTCTTGTATGATGAATCGCCATGAAGTCCTTGAGCTCAACTACACTTTCTATCCTAGTCCGAGACTTAGCTATAGTAGACTAGAAATCAAGACTTATTGTTTTGATCACTAACATTGACAAACATGCTTGAGATAGCAACGCATGCGAGTTCGACCAAGAAATGCTCTAACAATCTCCCCCTTTGTCAATTTTAGTGACAAAACTATCAATACATATGGAATACAAAAAAGATAATGAAACTTTAGTAGCTCCTATTCCACATGTCTAATCTTCAACGTTCCTCGAAATCTTCGTCATTTCCAAGTACTCCAATGATCCCAAAGGTTGTAAGTTTAGCATCACCGTTGTTGAAGATCCGTAGCAATAACAATGACAAAACATAATTCTCGATCATTGTTATACAGTGTCATAGTATTATTACACAGTGTCAAAGTTCAATTGTATCACAACTTCAACAATAATACTATGGTGATATTATCACTCCCCCTTAGTCAATACTCCATCTCACATGGAAACCACTCCCCCTTACACAATGATCCGAAAACCATATGTATTTGTAGTGTGAACTACATATTAATTCTCCCCCTTTTTGTCAATAAAATTGGCAAAGGTACAAGAACGGGATCATAATGAAATTTCCGTAAGAGACATTTCATGACTAAAAAGAAAAAATACATACCAACTAATTTAGATGCAACCATAAAGCCGAAGCTAAATGCATTCATCAAGGAGTTTAAAGATACAAGATAACCCCTCCAAAATTCCACATCCGCACACCCCTCAAGATATGACCATTAAGCACAAGTTCAAAAGAACTCTCCCCCATTTGATGTCATTCCCGAAAGAACAACAACGAGCGACCTTAATTTCAAAAGAAACGAAGGATTTTTATTGGACACCAAAACCATAAGAATGATTTTTATATCCAAAAACTCAATCAAATAAATCACAAGTAAACCCATGATTAATTTAATCGGAATACGCAACCAAATTAAACACAAAAAGTGATCAATTTAATTGATTATGCTCAACATAAGTAAACTTACGGAGCTACGACTAAGTTTAACCATAAGGAATGATTAGCTTAACCGTTCATATACTCAACACAAGAAAAACTTATGGAGTAATAACTAAATAACCAAAAGATGATTAATTTAGTTCATAATGCTCGACATATAGTAACTTACGAAAAAACAACAAAGTCAATCAAAAGCAATCAACTTGGTTGTTTAGTGCTCAACATAAGACACATTAGGGAGCCTCACAGTATTACATAAAATATAGATCAGTAAAGATCAATACTGTAGAATACACAAGGATTCATTCTATCTTCCATCACTATTCGCATAACGACATTCAATAGACATAATCCTTGCAAACAAAAGATTTTAACCTATCTTCCATCAAAGATTGACAATATAGGCTTAACTTTTTTATTTTTCAAAAGTCCATTCATTCTTTAACCAAAACATGAATATCGATCACAAACGACTTTACTTTTGACAAGGTATGGGACAAACATAGTTCACGGACGTAAACACCAATATCCCATAATAATTTGCAATATAACAAATCAGAAAGATTAAATACTGCAAAAACATCATCCTCCAAATATTTTTAGAATTTTAAACCAAAAACCTAAAAAAGAACAAGAAGATGAAAAAATAATAGCTATGTGTAGTCACAATCATTGTTATTCCAAGCACTAGTTATTCTTCCAACTAAACCAAAAAGAAGACATACTAGGAAACAATGTCTTTGAGAAATTCTTTATCATTCCCGAACTCCTTGTCGTCAACAGCCATTGATACATAAGGTTCGTGAAGATAGGAGTTAATATCAACAAACCGTCTTGGCTGGTGATGTCGAACCAGGGATTTCTGAATTTCCAAAGATCTTAAAACGCAAGCCTTAATTTCACGAATCTTCTTTCTTACTTCCTTCAACTCATCAAGAACATCGGAAAACTTCTGAGAGTTAGAAAGGACAGCCCTTGGCTTTCTTGTATTCCTCCTTTTTCTTTTCAAGGACGGAGTTACTGGAGATATCTCTTTTTCCTTGATTGATGGCTTAACAATCATGTTGACATCCTTTCCATCCAAAGACATGATGCTTTAGGGAACAGTTATAAACAACTGATTTTTGTGAGTGGAATTCACAATCTCAACAAGTAGTCTTAAGATATAAAGGATATCAGAGAGGAAAAAGGAATGTAGGGTTCGCGACCTTTAAACAGGTTCGTGGACGTCCAACTCTAAACCCTATAAAGAGTAGAATTGTCGATAATAACCCTTTCTTTTATTTGATAGAAAGAAAAGAACAATCCAAAAAAAACTTTTCCTAAAGCCTGTGCGTTCACAACCTTGTCTCTTTTGATCAGGCACATGATACAAGATTTACCAAACAACACAATTAATTTGTGTTGTGGTGAACAACAATTTGTCCACCATTTTCCTCTTGAGAGGAATCCTCTGACCTATGTCTATCAAAACGATTTGACCATGCTTTCTTCTCTAATGGTCTTGTTTTGTCTTTGGAAACTAACTTCTTAGACGAAGATAAAATCCTACATACCTCAGCGGTCTTCTGAGCAAGTTTAAGATTCCTTGCTGATCGATTTGCTCTTCGTTGAAGTTTGTTGGCGTGACTCACTTGATGTTTGTACTTGTAACATCTTGATATTTCATGACCCTTCTGAGAACAAATCGAGCACGTCAACCTTGAATAATATTCAGGCATCTGTGGTGTAACTGCATCTAGACACAAGGTAGATCCTGTAACATTACAAACAGAGTTTCCAAAAGATGGGTCAATTGATTCTTCCAGCTTGATTGGGTTCTCTTCTTCACCGAAACCATCAAGGTTGATATATGTATTGCTACAATTATCAAAATCAATGTTTTCACATAGAAGACCGACACTTGATTTCCTATCTTCATCAGAATCATAGATTTCAGATATCTCATCAAGTGTTACAGCAAGACCTTTGTTCCCAGTGTATTTTCTACGATTTGGGCACTCGTTTGCAAAATGACCAAAACCTTTGCACTTAAAGCATTGTGGCATATCCTCGTCATCAGCCTCGTCAGCATCCCTGTTTTTAGGAGGAACACGATTGTGAAGTTTATCTAATGACCTAGGTTAGTCTCTTGAAAACCGTTTACTTCTCTTCAATAGAAGATCCCTAAACTGTCTTGTGATCAAGGAGACTGATTTGTCAAGATCTTCATATGAAAAATCACCCTCAGACTGATCATCCTCAGAGACATAAACACTTTTACTCTTATCAAGTAATTTAGTGTTCTTTTGTGCTTTAAAAGCAACATCCTTTCCGATTTTGGATGTATGATCATGATCAAAGATCTTTAGCTTTGCAACCAATGTATTTCTGGAAAGATTATCAAGGTTATTTCCCTCAATGATGGCATGCTTCTTAGACTCGTATCTAGATGGCAACGATCTGAGAATTTTCATCATAATGTCCTTTTCAGGAATAGACTTACCCAGTGCAAAAGATGCATTAACAATTTCAGACACTCTGTGATTAAATTCATCAAATGTATCTTCATCTGCCATACGAAGGTTCTCCCAATCGAAATTAAGGTTTTGAAGCCTAGCTTCCTTTTCACTGGAGTTACCTTCAAATACGGTTTCTAAGATATCCCAAGCATCTTTAGACCTAGTGCAATTAGACACATGGTGCTGAAGATTTGGAGTAATGGCATGTATGATGGCATTCAAACCGTCGAAGTTTTGCTTTGCAGCAAGTATCTCGGTAGGACTGTATTCACCAATATTCTTGGGAACGTTTACATCTCCAACTGCCACAACGGGAGCATCATAGACATTAACAACATATACCCATGATTTAAAATCATGTGCTTGAAGAAAAGCTCGCATAGCAATTTTCCACCGTAAGTAATTAGAGCCATCGAAGACTGGTGGTACGTTAATAGAGATAGCACCTCTGTCCATAGAGTCAGATCGCTACAAACACAGACTTGTAAGGTCTTAAACGTGTTTGCCTGCTCTGATACCAATTGAAAAAGCGAGGGTCTAACAACACCACCCAATATTTCGCTTAGCAATCTGTATATGGACAAACTCGAATATAATTTTAAGAGAATTAAAAAGACTCAATCAATTAAAAGTATATCAACGGTTTATATCTCTCTCTTGATTTGGTTTACTCAAGCAGGAACTGCGAGTTCTAATCAAATACAAGGAATAACTCGGATGGTACCAAAGACCAATATCTGATGATCAATCAATGACAATCAAAAACTAAAGTATGGATTACTCTAATTGATAATCTAACGCACAACCTGTATTATTTCAATTATAAAGATAAAACAATATAATGCGGAAATTGAAATAACACAGACACCAGAATTTTGTTAACGAGGAAACCGCAAATGAAGAAAAACCCCGGGACCTAGTCCAGATTGAACACGCACTGTATTAAGCCGCTACAGACACTAGCCTACTCCAAGATAACTTCAGACTGGACTGTAGTTGAACCCCAATCAGTCTCCCACTGATCCAAGGTACAGTTGTACTCCCTACGCCTCTGATCCCAGCAGGATACTGCGCACTTGATTCCGTTAGCTGATCTCACCCACAACTAAGAGTTGCGACGACCCAAAGTCGAAGACTTGATGATAAACAAATCTGTCTCACACAGACAAGTCTATCGAAGGATTAATCTGTCTCCCACAAATAAACCCTAAAAGGTTTTGTTCCGTCTTTTGATAATAATCAAGGTGAACAAGAACCAATTCATAATCCGGTCTTATATTCCCAAGGAACAGCCTAGAGTTATCAATCACCTCACAACAATCTTAATTGTATGGTAGTGAAACAAGATGTTGCGGAATCACAAACAATGAGACGAAGATGTTTGTGATTATTTTTTATATCTTTCCTATCGGAGATATCAATCTCAAGAAAATCAATATGATTGTACTCGTACGATAGAAGATGCAAGATTAGATCACACAACCACGATAAAGTAGTATCGGTCTGGCTTCACAATCCCAATGAAGTCTTTAAGTCGTTAACCTGGTTTTAGAAGAAGAAAACCAAAGGTTAAAGGAGAACCGACTCTAGCACGCAAACTAGTATCACACATAAGGTGTGGGGATTAGTTTTGCATTGATGCTACATGTCCTCTTATATAGTCTTTCAAATCAGGATTTGCCATTAAGTTACCTTGGTAACAAAGCAATCAATATCCACCGTTAGATGAAAATATGATTTAGATTCAAGCTAGTATTTCTCAACATTTAGATCGAAAACTTAGCTTGTTACATACAATTGAAATGCACGCTTCTAGGTTTGTTAACCATACCCAAACGTATGCACTTGTTGGTTCAACAATAGTTAACCAAAAGGTTAGCCATATGAGCATTTCATATCAACCATGTTCTTCTTTACCATAACTAGTTCACATGACTCAAATGAACTAGTTAGAGAGTTGTTCAATTGCAAGGAAATCTTATGTAACTACACAAGACACAATTGAAGCAAAGATGATTTGATTCACTTGAATCGGTTCATGAACTTTTATAGCCACGGTTCAAAAACTGCATTCCTTAGTCTTTTTAAGTTTAAATTCAGAAATCATCTTCAGATATATAACCTTCTTAAGTTCGCAGACTTGGTTCGCGAACTTAAGTTACCGGGAAGAGTTTACAAACTCCAGCAGAAATTCTCGGGATGAGAACTTCGCATGTTCGCGGACTTAGATTCACGCACTAGTTTGTGAACTCCAGCCAAAATTCTCGGGTTTGAGAACTTCGGCAGTTCGCGGACTGAGTTCGCGGACTTGGCTCACGCCATTCTTCCGGTTCTCTTGATCAACAAAGTTCGCAAAATTTGGTTCAAGGAATATGACTTATACATAAATGTGTTTCCACAACAATTCTTATGTCCACCATTGGTTATGTAATCTAAAATCTCATTCCAATCATTGAAATATTCTTAGAGGACGTTATACAGTTGTTACACCATTTCTCGTCAAAGCATCAAAGTGATTGAAACATATCATGACTTTCGTCACTAGGTAAAGATAAACTTTGTCGAAGCGAAATTCTTACCAATACATATTTCGAGATATAGATAGGCGAGGTATACTCGACACGGAATACTAAATATGTATAATCAAAGTCTATATATAGCATATAAATTTTTGTCTCAAGAAGTACGAGATAAAATAGATAGACTTTTGAGTGATAGATAAGTTCAAGTCTTCACATACCTTTTTGTTAAGAAGTTCTACCGGTTCCTTGAGTAGTTCTTTTTCTTGTATGATGAATCTCCATGAAGTCCTTGAGCTCAACTACACTTTCTATCCTAGTCTGAGACTTAGCTATAGTAGACTAGAAATCAATACTTATAGTTTTGATCACTAACATTGACAAACATGCTTGAGATAGCAACGCATGCGAGTTCGACCGAGCAATGCTCTAACAATCTCCCCCTTTGTCAATTTTAGTGACAAAACTATCAATACATATGGAATACAAAAAAGATAATGAATCTTTAGTAGCTTTTATTCCACATGCCTAATCTTCAACGTTCCTCGAAATCTTCGTCATTTCCAAGTACTCCAATGATCCCAAAGGTTGTAAGTTTAGCATCACCGTTTTTGAAGATCCGTAGCTATAACAATGACAAAACATAATTCTCGATCATTGTTATACAGTGTCATAGTATTATTACATAGTGTCAAAGTTCAATTGTATCACAACTTCAACAATAACACTATGGTGATATGTATCAGTCCCCCTTAGTCAATACTCCATCTCACATGGAAACCACTCCCCCTTACACAATGATCCGAAAACCATATGTATTTGTAGTGTGAACTACATATTAATTCTCCCCCTTTTTGTCAATAAAATTGGCAAAGGTACAAGAACGGGATCATAATGAAATTTCCGTAAGAGACATTTCATGACTAAAAAGAAAAAATACATACCAACTAATTTAAATGCAATCATAAAGCCGAAGCTAAATGCATTCATCAAGGAGTTTAAAGATATAATATAACCCCTCTAAAATTCCACAGCCGCACACCCCTCAAGATATGACCATTAAGCACAAGTTCAAAAGAACTCTCCCCCATTTGATGTCATTCCCGAAAGAACAACAACGAGCGACCTTAATTTCAAAAGAAACGAAGGATTTTTATTGGACACAAAAACCATAAGAATGATTTTTATATCCAAAAACTCAATCAAATTAATCACAAGTAAACCCATGATTAATTTAATCGGAATACGCAACCAAATTAAACACAAAAAGTGATCAATTTAATTAATTATGCTCAACATAAGTAAATTTACGGAGCTATGACTAAGTTTAACCATAAGGAATGATTAGCTTAACCGTTCATATACTCAACACAAGAAAAACTTATGGAGTGGTAACTAAATAACCAAAGATGATCAATTTAGTTCATAATGCTCGACATATAGTACCTTACGGAACAACAACAAAGCTAATAAAAAATAATCAACTTGGTTGTTTAATGCTCAACATAAGACACATTACGGAGCCTCACAGTATTACATAAAATATGGATTAGTAAAGATCAATACTGTGGAATACACAAGGATTCATTCTATCTTCCATCACTATTCGCATAACGACATTCAATAGACATAATCCTTGCAAACAAGAGATTTTAACCTATCTTCCATCAAAGATTGACAATATAGGCTTAACTTTTGTATTTGTCAAAAGTCTATTCATTCTTTAACCAATACGTGAATATCGATCACAAACGACTTTACTTTTAACAAGGTATGGGACAAACATAGTTCACGGACGTAAACACCAATATCCCATAACAAGTTGCAATATAACAAATCATAAAGATTAAATACTGCAAAAACATCATCCTCCAAATATTTTTAGAATTTTAAACCAAAAACGTAAAAAAGAACAAGAAGATGAAAAATAATAGCTATGTGTAGTCACAATCATTGTTATTCCAAGCACTAGTTATTCTTCCAACTAAACCAAAAAGAAGACATACTAGGCAACAATGTCTTTGAGAAATTCTTTATCATTCCCAAACTCCTTGTCGTCAACGGCCATTGGTACATAAGGTTCGTGAAGATAGGAGTTAATATCAACAAACCGTCTTGGTTGGTGATGTCGAACCAGGGCTTTCTGAATTTCCAAAGATCTTAAAACGCAAGCCTTAATTTCACGAATATTCTTTCTTACTTCCTTCAACTCATCAAGAACATCGAAAAAATTGTGAGAGTTAGAAGGGACAGCCCTTGGCTTTCTTATACTCCTCATTTTTCTTTTCAAGGACTGAGTTACTGGAGATATCTTTTTTTCCCTGATTGATGGCTTAACAATCATGTTGACATCCTTTTCATCCAAAGACATGATGCTTTAGGGAACAATTATAAACAACTGATTTTTGTAAGTGGAATTCACAATCTCAATAAGCAGTCTTAAGATATAAAGGATATCAGAGAGGAAAAAGGAATGTAAGGTTCGCAACCTTTAAACAGGTTCGTGGACGTCCAACTCTAAACCCTATAAAGAGTAGAATTTTCGATAATAACCCTTTTTTTATTTGATAAACAGAAAAGAACAATCCAAAAAAAACTTTTCCTAAAGCCTGTGCGTTCACAACCTTGTCTCTTTTGATCAGGAACATGAGACAAGATTTACCAAATAACACAATTAATTTGTGCTGTGGTAAACAACAATTTGTCCACCATTTTCCTCTTGAGAGGAATCCTCTGACCTCTGTCTATCAAAACGATGTGACCATGATTTCTTCTCTAATGGTATTGTTTTGTCTTTGGAAACTAACTTCTTAGACGAAGATAAAATCCTACATACCTCAGCGGTCTTCTGAGCAAGTATAAGCTTCCTTGCTAATCGATTTTCTCTTCGTCGAAGTTTGTTGGCGTGCCTCACTTGATGTTTGTACTTGTAACATCTTGATAGTTCATGACCCTTCTGAGAACAAAACGAGCACGTCAACCTTGAATAATATTCAGGCATCTGTGGTGTGACTGCAGCTAGACACAAGGTAGATCCTGAAACATTACAAACAAAGTTTCCAAAAGATGGGTCAATTGATTCTTCCAGCTTGATTGGGTTCTCTTCTTCACCGAAACCATCAAGGTTGATATATGTATTTCTACAATTATCAAAATCAATTGTTCACATAGAAGAATGATCCTTGATTTCCTATCTTCATCAGAATCATAGATTTCAGACATCTCATCAAGTGTTACAGCAAGACCTTTGTTCCCAGTGTATTTTCTACGATTCGGGCACTCGTTTGCAAAATGACCAAAAGCTTTGCACTTAAATCACTGTGGCATATCCTCTTCATCAGCCTCATCAGCATCCCTGTTTTTAGGAGGAACGCGATTGTGAGGTTTATCTGATGACCTAGGTTTTTCTCTTGAAAACCGTTTACTTCTCTTCAATAGAAGATCCCTAAACTGTCTTGTGATTTATGAGACTGATTTGTCAAGATCTTCATATGAAAAATCACCCTCAGACTCATCATCCTCAGAGACATAGACACTTTTACTCTTAGTAAGTAATTTAGTGTTCTTTTGTGCTTTAAAGGCAACATCCTTTCCGATTTTGGATGTATGCTCATGATCAAAGATATTTAGCTTTCCAACCAATGTATATCTAGAAAGATTATCAAGGTTATTTCCCTCAACGATGGCATGCTTCTTAGACTTGTATCTAGATGGCAACGATCTGAGAATTTTCATCACATGTCTTTTTCACGAATAGTCTTACCCAGTGTGAAATATGCATTAACAATTTCAGATTTTCTGTGATTAAACTCATCAAATGTATCTTCATCTGCCATACGAAGGTTCTCCCAATCGGAATTAAGGTTTTGAAGCCTAGCTTCCTTTTCACTGGAGTTACCTTCAAATACAGTTTCTAAGATATCCCAAGCATCTTTAGACCTAGTGCAATTAGACACATGGTGCTGAAGATTTGGGGTAATGGCATGGATGATGGTATTCAAGCCGTCGGAGTTTTTCTTTGCAGCAAGTATCTCAGCAAGACTGTATTCACCAATATTCTTGGGAACGTTTACATATCCAACTGCCACAAGGGGAGCATCACAGCCATTAACAACATATGCCCATGATTGAAAATCACGTGCTTGAAGAAAAGCTCGCATAGAAATTTTCCACCATAAGTAATTAGAGCCATCGAAGACTGGTGGTACGTTAATAGAGATAACACCTCTGTCCATAGAGTCAGATCGCTACAAACACAGACTTGTAAGGTCTTAAACGTGTTTGCCTGCTCTAATACCAATTGACAAAGCGTGGGTCTAACAACACCACCCAATATTTCACTTAGCAATCTGTATGGACAAACTCGAATATACTTTTAAGAGAATCAACAAGATTCAATCAATTAAAAGTATATGAGTTTATATCTCTCTATTGATTTGATTTACTCAAGCAGGAATTGCGATTTCTAATCAAATACAAGGAATAACTCGGATGGTACCAAAGACCAATATCTGAGGATCAATCAATGACAATCAACAACCAAAGGTCATATTACTCTAATTGATGATATAACGCACAACCTGTATTATTTCAATTATAAAAATAAAACAATATAATGCGGAAATTGAAATAACACAGACACCAGAAATTTTGTCAACGAGGAAACCGCAAATGCAGAAAACCCCCGGGACCTAGTCCAGATTGAACACACATTGTATTAATCCACTACAGACACTAACCTACTCCAAGCTAACTTCGAACTGGACTGTAGTTGAACCCCAATCAGTTTTCCACTGATCCAAGGTACAGTTGTACTCCCTACGCCTCTGATCCCACCAGGATACTGCGCACTTGATTCCCTTAGCTGATCTCACCCACAACTAAGAGTTGCTACGACCCAAAGTCGAAGACTTGATGATAAACAAATCTGTCTCACACAGACAAGTCTATCGAAGGATTAATCTGTCTCTCACAGATAAACCCTAAAAGGTTTTGTTTCGTCTTTTGATAATAATCAAGGTGAACAGGAACCAATTGATAATCCGGTCTTATATTTCCGAAGAACATCCTAGAGTTATCAATCACCTCACAACAATCTTAATCGTATGGCAGCGAAACAAGATGTTGTGGAATCACAAACAATGAGACGAAGATGTTTGTGATTACTTTTTATATCTTGCCTATCGTAGATATCAATCTCAAGCCAATTAATATGATTGTACTCGTATGATAGAAGATGCAAGATCAGATCACACAACTACGATAAAGTAGTATCGGTCTGGCTTCACAATCCCAATGAAGTCTTTAAGTCGTTAACCTGGTTTTAGAAGAAGAAAACCAAAGGTTAAAGGAGAATCGAATCTAGCACGCAAACTAGTATCACATGTAAGGTGTGGGGATTAGTTTTGCATTGATGCTAGATGTCCCCTTATATAGTCTTTCAAATCAGGGTTTTCCATTAAGTTACCTTTGTAACAAAGCAATCAATATCCATCGTTAGATGACTACCTGATTTAGATTCAAGCTAATATTTCTCAACCGTTAGATCGAAAACTTAGCTTGTTACGCACAATTGAAATGCACGCTTCTAGGTTTGTTAACCGTACCCAAACATATGCACTTGTTGGTTCAACAATAGTTAACCAAAAGGTTAGCCATATGAGCGTCTCATATCAACCATGTTCTTCTTTACCATAAATAGTTCACATGACTCAAATGAACTTTTTAGAGAGTTGTTCATTTGCAAGGAAATCTTATGTAACTACACAAGACACAATTGAAGCAAAGATGATTTGATTCACTTGAATCGGTTCATGAACTTTTATAGCCAACGGTTTGCAAGCTGCATTCCTTAGTCTTTTTAAGTTTAAGTTCAGAAATCAACTTCAGATATATAACCTTCTTAAGTTCGCAGACTTGGTTCGCGGACTTAAGTTACCGGGAAGATTTTACAAACTCCAACAGAAATTCTCGGGATGAGAACTTCGCCGGTTCGCGGTCTGAGTTCGCGGACTTAGCTTCATGCACTAGTTTGTCAACTCCAGCAGAAATTCTCGGGTTTAAGAACTTCGGCAGTTCGCCGACTGAGTTCGCGGACTTGGCTCACGCCATTCTTCCGGTTTTCTTGATCAACAAAGGTCGCAAACTTTGGTTCAAGGAATAGTACTTATACATAAATGTGTTTCCAAAACAATGCTTATGTCCACCATTGGTTATGTAATCTAAACTCTCATTCCAATCATTGAAACATTCTTAGAGGACGTTATATAGTTGTTACACCATTTCTCGTCGAAGCAATTTTCAAAGTGATTGAAACATATCATGACTTTCGTCACTAGGTAAAGATAAACTTGGTCGAAGCGAAAAGCTTACCAACACATATTTCGAGATATAGATAGGCGAGGTATACTCGGATCGAAATACCAAATGTGTATAATCAAAGTCTATATATAGCATACGACTTTTTGTCTCATGAAGTAGGAGATAGAATAAATAGACTTTTGAGTGATAGATAAGTTCAAGTCTTCACATACCTTTTTGTCGAGAAGTTCCACCGGTTCATTGAGTAGTTCTTCTTCTTGTATGATGAATCGCCATGAAGTCCTTGAGCTCAACTACACTTTCTATCCTAGTCCGAGACTTAGCTATAGTAGACTAGAAATCAAAACTTATAGTTTTGATCACTAACATTGACAAACTTGCTTGAGATAGCAACGCATGCGAGTTCGACCGAGCAATGCTCTAACAATATGTATAGTTCTCGCATGCATGTTGATAATTGAATCAACATGATGAATATTGATAGCCTGAGCAAATATTGTTTGTCTGAGCGAAATATTGCTCGTTTGAATAATTATTGGTAGTATGACCAAATAAAATATTAATTTTAAAATATTGGCAGCTGGACCGAATATTATATAATTAATCAAGATGTTTATTGCTGGATCAACATAAAACTATTAGTGCTTGAACTTTCTCAGAATTTTGATTTGCAGAGTATTCAGTTCAAAACCCTAATTTTGATCAATTGGTGATTTACTGAAAATCAATCACCGAGTGAGAGAGGGACCGACTACATGCGATGATGGACGACCATGTAACGCCCAGGTGCTCAAGTGAGCATGCACCAAAGTCCTTTGTAGACCAGTCGGTGAAATAATGATTAAATGCTGGTTTAATCATTTATTGAAATATTGCTCGTCTGAGCATTAGGCAATAGAACCTAATTATGGAGAGATGAGGGACCGACCAAGGGGTATGAAACCGGCCCTTGGTGGTCTTGGGACCAGCTGATGGTCGATTTAACAAGTTCCAAGTTGGTTGGAAAGAGTTTGAACCCAATATGAACTGTAGAAGATTAATTAGGTCAAAATAATTAATAAGAGGTGGGACCGGCATTTGCAAGCCTAAAGTGTTAGAGCACTGCTCGGTCGGACTCAAAATCGTTGCTATCTCAAGCTTGTTTGTCAATGTTAGTGATCAAAACTATAAGTCTTGATTTCTAGTCTACTTATAGATGTCTCGGACTAGGATAGATTGTGTAGTTGAGCATTAGACTTCACGGCGTTCATCAATTGAAGACGAAGAACTACTAAGGAGAGATTGTGGAACTTCATCAACAAAAGGTATGTGGAGACTGAAACTCATATATCACTTGGAAAGTTTATTTCTACTCTATCTCCTATATTGGGATATAAGTCGTGTTACGATATAGTTTTCTGTTATACACATTTGAAACTTCGAGCTGAGTTTAACTCGCTTACATATTTCTCGGAATATGTGTTGGTAAGCTTTCACTTCAACCAAGTTCATCTTGATCATCTGAAAATCACCGAGTAACATCTTACATGGTTT
The DNA here is from genome assembly GCF_003573695.1 of Papaver somniferum. NCBI lineage: Eukaryota > Viridiplantae > Streptophyta > Magnoliopsida > Ranunculales > Papaveraceae > Papaver > Papaver somniferum. The sequence goes on from NC_039364.1 coordinate 112,782,752, forward strand.
GTGTGATACAATCATTTGGTGTAGACTTGGAATGTTTCGTTATGGTTATTTCAATAACTTGAAAATTGCTTTGATGCTAATAGTGTGTGAAAATGGCTATTGTCATCCTCTAAGAAATTTTCAATGATTGAAATAAAGAGTTTAGAATACTTAACCATCATTGGATTATAAACATATTGTGCATTATTGCATGTATGTGATCCATGACCGGAACTTAAGTATGCATACCCGTATGCGTACTTAAAGTGGTGAAATTCCGTGTACCAAGTACACATACCGGTACGCATACTTGCGTGAGGTATAGGTACGGGAATTTCTGCTGGGTTTTAGAAGTGAAATAAGTATGCGTACCCGTTTGCATACTGGCGAACTCAAACCTAGACCAGCTACTTAAGTAAGCGTACCCGTTTGCATACTTGAGTGGTTAAAGTTCTAAAATCGGTTGGCTCATGAACTAATACATTTATATATTAAGGAATGCATTCTTTGCAAACCGTGGCTATAATGTTCATGAATTGATTCGAGTGAATCAAACCGATTTTGCTTCGATTGTGTTCTTGTACACTTCTATGAGAATATAGCAATTGAACAACTCTTTAACTAGTTTCATTTGAGTCATTTGAACTAGTTATGGTTAAGATGAATAAGGTTGATATGAGAGTGTTCATATAACTAACCTCGGTTAACTACAGTTGAAACAACATGGTGTACACGTTTAGGTACGGTTACTAAACCTAAATGAGGGTACATTTCATTTGTGTATAACAAGCTAAGTTCGATCTAACGGTTGAAAGATATTAGCTTGAATATAATCAGGTTTTCATTTAAAGGTGAATAATGAATGCTTAGTTACCAAGGTAACTTAGATTGCAAACCCTGATTTGAAAACTATATAAAGGAGAACTCTAGCATCTGGGAAAACTAATCCCCACACCTCATGTGTGATACTAGTTGTATAAGCTACAGTCGATTCTCCTTTAACCTTAGGTTTTTCACTAAACCCTGTAGGTTAACGACTCAAAGACTTCATTGGGATTGTGAAGCCATACCCAACTCTTTTCTTTGTAGTTGCGTGATCTGATCTTGTTGTTTCTATCGTGTTTGAGTACGATATTCTTTTATATTGGCTTGAGATTTAATCTCCGATAGGCAAGATAAAAAGTAATCACAAACATCTTCGTCTCATCGTTTGTGATTCCACAATATCTTGTTTCGCTACCATACGATTAATATTATTGTGAGGTGATTGATATTTCTAGGCTGTTCTTCAGGAATATAAGTCAGGTATATCAATTGGTTCCTGTTCACATTGATTTATTAAAAGGAAGAACAAAACTCGTAGGAATTTCTGTGGGAGACAAATTTATCTATTCCTATAGAATTTTATGTGTGAGACAAATTTGTTTATCAAGTCTTCGACTTTGGGTCATAGCAACTCTTGGTTGTGGGTGAGATCAGCTAAGGGAATCAAGTGCGTAGTATCCTGCTGGGATCAGAGACGTAAAAATGTACCTTGAATCAGTATGAGACTGATTAGGGTTCAACTACAGTCTAGTCCGAAGTTCATTCGTAGTAGGTGTTAGAGCATAGCTCGGACGACCTCGCATGCGTTGCTATATCAAGCATGTTTGTCAATGTTAGTGATCAAAACTATGAGTCTTTATTTCTAGTCTATTATAGCTAAGTCTCGGACTAGGATAGAAAAGTGTAGTTGAGCTCAAGGACTTCATGGCGATTCATCATACAACGACGAAGATTTACTCAAGGAACCGAGGAACTTCATCAACAAAAAGGTATGTGGAGACTTGAACTTATCTATCACTAAAAAGTCTATCTATTCCATATCCTACTTCTTATGAGACAAAAAGTCGTATTCTGCATAGACTGGATCATACACATTTGACATTTCGAGCTGAGTATTCACTATTTATATTTTTCTCGAAATCGTGTGTTGGTAAAGCGTTTTGCTTTGATCAAGTTTATCTTCACCTAGTGACGAAAGTCATGAAAAGTTTCAATTACTTTGATAATTGCTCTGACGTGAAACGGTCTGTGAATAACGGCTATATAACGTCCTCTGAGAATGTCTCAATGATTGGAATGAGAGTTTAGATTACATAACCATGTATTCCTTAATCCGAAGTTTTCGAACTTTGTTGATTGAGAGAAACCGTGGGAATTGGCTTTGCCAAGTCCGCGAACTGACGGAAGTTCTCTTACCGAGAATTTCTGCTGGGATTTTCCAAAAACTCGTTTGCGTGATTAGTCCGCGAACTGGCGGAAGTCTCTTTGCCGAGATTTTCTGCTGAGTTTGGAAAACTCTGCCGATTTCCTTAAGTTCGCGAACTTGTTTGTGAGCTTAAGTGGTTATGATCTAAAGATGTGCTCTGAACATGAAACCTAAATTACTAAGGAATGCTTTATGCAAACCGTGGCTATAAAGTTCATGAGCCGGTTCATCGAATCGAATCATCTTTGTTTCAATTGTGTCTTGTGTAGTTACATAAGATCTCATAGCAATTGCACAACTCTCTAACTAGTTCATTTGAGTCGATTGAACTAGTTATGGTGAAGAAGAACTAGGTTAATATGAATTGCTCATATGGTTAACCTTTTGGGTTACTATGTTGAACCAACATACACGTACACGTTTGGGCATGGTTTTCACAAACCCAGTAAACGTCTACCCAAGTGTGTGTGACAAGCTAAGTTTTCGATCTAACGGTTGAGAAATATGAGCTTGAATCTAAATTAGGTTTTCATCTAACGGTGAATATGGATTGCTTTGTAACTAAGGCAAAACCCTGATTTGAAGGCTATATAAAGGATACATCTAGCATTGTGCAAAATTAATCCCCACACGTCTGTGTGATACTAGTGCGCTCGCTAGAGTCGATTCTCCTTTAACCTTTGGTTTTCTTCTCTAAAATCAGGTTAACGACTTAAAGACTTCATTGGGATTGTGAAGCCAGACCGATACCACTTTTATCGTAGTTGTGTAATCTGATCTTGCATCTTCTATCGTACGAGTACAATCTTTGGTTGGCTTGAGATCGTGAGAGTTCTCCGATAGGCAAGATAAAGAAGTCACAAACATCTTCGTCTCACTGTTTGTGATTCCTCGACAAACCGCTTGTGTAGTCAAGAAGGATTGTTGAGAGGTGATTGATTAATCTAGGCTGTTCTTCGGGAATATAAGACCGGATTATCAATTGGTTCCTGTTCACCTTGATTTTATATCTTAAGACGGAACAAAATTTAGGGTTTTTCTGTGGGAGACAGATTTATTCTTTGATAGACTTTTCTGTGTGAGACAGATTTGTTTAGGGATTTTTAACAAACTGCCACACTTGCAAATCCCGATTCAAGAAAATGCCACCGTTTTTTTCAGAGTTTATTAAATGCCACAACTGTTAGTTTTTCCGTTAGGACCCACATACTTGGTCTTTTTCGCTGACTCGGTCAAAATAATCTGTCGTGATTTACATATTTACCCTTGAAAACCCTATTATACTAGTCATGGGTTCACCATCTTTCCCCGTTAGTTCTTCCTTCTTCCTATTTCCCATGTTCTTCTCTTCTCGTGTTTCCGTGAGAAGATTTTGTGATTATGATATCAGAAACTTAAGAGAAACGTTAAGAGTTGATTGTCGGTGATGCTGTTGTGATTGTTTGAGCACGGGATGAAGAGGATGGAATTGTTGTTGTAGATCGAACCTATTAGGGTCTGCAGATTGTGTTAAAATTGAAATTAGGCTTTGATTTTGGGATTAATGGGTTTTTTGTTTTCTAATCATATCTGACTAATGGGTTTCCATCAGGATTTGAAATTGAGATTGAAATTTTCCTTTCATTATTTTTCTTCTGAGTTTGAAATTGAAAGTAGGGTTTGATTTTCTCACTAATGGTTTCATTTCAAACTCAGGCGAAAAGTAAATCAAAGACTTAGTTAAGGTTTCTGGATTTGAATAAAGGGAATTAGTTAGTGAACTGCATGAATGATGAAGGAGATGGAATTGTGGAGTTATGAATTGGTGAGGGTTCTATTTTGACTGAAGAGAATTTTGGGTTTGTGAGAAATTGATCACAAAATCGATCAATTGATAATGGGTTTTTACTGTTACGAGGAAGGGAGAAGGATTTATTGATTGAATCTCTGTTTGCAGTGAAAATATAGGGTTTCATGAGAAGAACTCAGGGAAGGATTTGGGATGGCTATTTGGTGTTGGTTGAAGCCGAACCGAGCTAGCAGTGAAGATTGGTTAATTGTAAAAGGTTAGAGTTTGGGTCTGAGGTAATTTTCTTCAATCAATTGAATTGAATTTCTGTTACTGTGATGAGTTATAGAGTTTAGGTAATTATTGTATTAATTTTGAATTGAAGAATTAAATGGATGATATTGTTGACCTTGATAATCTTAGGATGTCTGAGTTGATAGGAATTGATGTTGAGGCTATGTTAATGTGGAGAGATGATGTGTTGAGCTGAGCTGAAGGTGATGGTTGCAGAGAAAGACAAACAGATATGAATGTTGTTTCTATAGGATTGAGTTGAATTAGAGATTGGAGAAGATGCAGTTGCAATGGTGAATCATACAAGATGAGACGGTGCTAGTGATTGTTGCTAAGGGAAGTGAGTTACAGCTGAATTTGCAAGTAGATGAGCAGCAGCTGAATATGGATAAAGTAACTGATTCAGCAGAAGTAACTAAAAGATTATGAACTGATGAGCATGGTTATGAAAGAGATGAAGAAGAGAGTTTTGGAACAGACGGAGGCATTCTTATGGTGGAGGTAGTTTTGGTGGAGGACCTGGAGGTATGGAACCGAAACTGATGATACTGCCAAGTATCCTAGCTATGTTAGTGTGATTGCTTCTTTGTACTTGTAGAAATATATGTGAATGGAAATGCACTTTGTTTTTTCTTTTGACACTAGAATCTGTTGTGAAGTGCAAATGAATCAAATGATGTTGTTGCTGCTGGATGAACACAACGCGGTCTATTTGTTCGATGAAATGACCCAAAGAAGACATGAACTGTAGTGAGATGTTTCAAGGGTGTAAATGTCTTTTTCTAAGCTGAACTACTGCCACCTATGCACTAACGGATGTAAACTTTTGCTTGGAAAAAAACTGGATGGAAAAGGTCAAATGTGTGGCACTAAATAAATTCTGAAAAAAAACGGCGGCACTTTCTTAAACATGAAATTGAAAGTGTGGCACTTTATTAAAATCCCCATTTGTTTATTATCAAGTATGCGATTTTCGGTTGCAGCAACTCTTAGTTGTGGGTGAGATCAGCTAAGGGAATCAAGTGCGCAGTGTCCTGCTGGGATCAAAGGCGTAGGAGTACAACTGTACCTTGGATCAATGGGAGACTGATTGGGGTTCAACTATAGTACAGTCCGAAGTTAGATTGTAGTAGTCGAGTGTCTGTAGCGTCTTAATACAGTGTGTATTCAATCTGGACTAGGTCCCGGGATTTTCTGCATTTGCGGTTTCCTCGTTAACAAAATTCTGGTGTCTGTGTTATTTCTATTTCCGCATTATATTTGTTATATAATTGAAATAATACAGGTTGTGCGTTTGTGATCATCAATTGGAAATCCAACCTTTGGTTATTGATTGATATTGATTGATTCTTGGACATTGGTCTTTGGTACCGTCCAAGTTATCTCTCTTTGATAAAGACTCGCAGATTTCCATTTTCTTGAGTAAAGATCAAATCGAGAGATTGAGATATAAACTCTTTGATATATCTTTTTATTGATTGAGTCTAACTGTCTAGTTTATTCTCATAAAAAGTACATTGGAGGTTGTTCATACAGATTGCTAAGAGAAATATTGGGTGGTGTTGTTAGACCCCCGCTTTTTCAATTGGTATCAGATCCGGCAAACACGTTAAAGACCTTATAAGTCTGTGCTTGTAGCGATCTGATTATGAACGAGTCTATCTCTAACTGTTGATTGGGAAACTCTCCTAGAAGAAAAGTTGGATGAACTTTCTGATGAAGGTGATTCAGATATTGATAGAGATGTTGATGAGGAAGTCTCCGAGTATGTTAAGTTTTTGGATTCGTGGAATATGAAGAAGATTACAACTTCTCATGTCACACCTCTTCTGACTCCTCTCTGTCGAGAAAACAAGAAATTGAGAAGATGTTACGCAGGTGCTTTTTAGAATTGTTCTACCGAATCTATCCTCAAGGATTCTGAGGAAAACCTACGTATGAAGTCACTTGAATGTGATAATCTTTATCAAAAGTACTTTTTTTTGGAAGAGAAACTTACAGAATCTGAAGCAAGGTTTAACTTCCAACAAACAAGTTTTGACGACAGAGAAAGCACTTATCTCACTCGAGAGAAACGCCTTGAGGCTGATTTAGCTGTTGCTCTTGATAAAATCAAGATATTGGAAGATGACTTGAAAAATTTCAATACTAGTTCAAGAAAATTAACCACTATGCTAGGAGCAAGTAAAAATCATCGTGATACACGAGGATTGGGCTATAAGGGAATAGATGCTCCAAGTACTAGCAAAGAGGTAAAATTTGTCAAGGCTAGTTATTCTTCTCAAAAAAAGGTTTCTAATGATGGAAAAAGTGAAATACCATCTCCGGCAGTTAAGGTTCAAAAGAGCAAAGTTTATCAACCTCCAAAGTTAGCACACACAGATCGAGGTAAGAACATTCCTTATGTTTGCCACTATTGCGGAAATAAAGGTCACCTGGAAAGGAGATGTCGTTTCCGTATAAGGAATAAAAACTTCATGATGTTCTTGTTTTGGCATCACAAGAAGTTGTGAAACCAAGATCATACGTTAAGACTGATCCTCTTAATGTTACAGGTTGTAATTGTCCAACCTTTAGGCAAAGGAATCAGTGCTATGATAGACCTAGATTTTCTTATAAACGTCGTACAAATCCTTTTCATAATCGTAATGGTTATCAAAAGGATAACTTCGTAAAGACGAATACAAGATCCGATGCTCCCAATTGGAGAAAGACTAACTTGCAAAAGAATAGTCAATCCAATTCTCTCCCAAGAATTCTAGAAGAGAGTGATGGGAAGAAGGTTCCTACTGTTCCTAAACGCACTCAGAAGTGGATACCGAAGAAAGACAATGATGTTTTGAGTGTGAAAAGGAATGATCTTCCAGAAAACTCCATGACTATGGAAAAGGCAGTATCCATGATGTTGGAACTTAACAAGTTTTTTGGAAAAATGGAATTGGATGTGAAAGGTTCTAAAAGTGATCTCTTTCATGATAATCCAAAGGTCACTTGTGGTGAGCAAGACTTTGTTCACCCCAACACAACTTGATTGTGTTGGAAGTGCATCCTCACCAAGGAATGACCTTCTTTGTATACGATGAGGGAAGCACAAGAACTGGGGCACACAGATTATGTTCGGTAAGGCGATATAATTCGATTGGATTCATCTAAAAAGGTATGTCTATAAACTTGAGCAAGATTTGTACTTTTATTTGCTTAGAATACTTATAATAATATTGCTTATCGTTCATTTCTACCTAACTTGATTTGTGTTTAAGGTTCTTAAATGTTTAGGCTTGAAAATAATAGTTCGGGATGTTTGGACTATATGGTACACATACCAAGTATGCATAACAGCATTCAATATCAAAATTCAGGGGTTTAAGTTCGCAAACCCGTATGCATACTTGACGTCGATATTCGGTAAACTTGTTTTGGTTGTAACTTCTTCGTCCGAACTTGGATTTACCTTATTCTTTTTGCATTCTATTCCTTATTGAATTCCCTTCAAAATGGAGATGAGAATTTTTAATTTGGATGAGCTAATATTGGTCTTTGTCATGTGTCTTGTTTTTTACTGTTTGCTCCGTTTCGTTGCACTTGTTCTATTCTCTTGGACTTGGGCACTGGGATTCTTAGAGAAATCTTATTCTAAGATATTTTGTGGATGTTATAAGAGTGATGTTGGTGAATCACAAAGAAGGATGTTCGAGAATGGGTAGTAGTTCACATTGCTATATATTCTTGAGTGTTCACAATCATCTCATGTGAACTATGGTGCATAGTCGTCAATGACTTTGTATGTTCTTCTTTGTTAAGGAAATATTTTTATACGCTTTTGGTAACCACTCTTGGTATAAATCCGTGCGAAAAATATTGATTCTACCTTCTAAGGGCAAAGATTGTTATTGCATTATTAATCTTTATGATTTTGTGACATTGCAATTGTTTATGGGATATGTATTGTTTGCGTCCGTGAACTTGAAGGTCCCATATTGTGTCAAAAGTAAAGTCATTCATAAATTGATATTCGTATTGATGAAAGGACGAATGAACTTTTGACAATTACAAAAGTTATGCCTATGCAGTCATGTATTTGATGGAAAATAGGATGAAATCTTTTGTTTGACAAGGATAAAGTCTATTATGTCGTTATGCAAATAGTGATGGAAAATAGAATAGATCCTTGTATGTTATCCACGGCATTGATCTTCATTGATCCATTTTGTTATGTTTTACCGTGAAGGCTCCATTGTGTATCTTATGTTGAGCACCTTACAACTATGTCGATTAATATTGGCCTTGTTGGTTGTTCCATGAGATGCTATATGTTGAGCATTCTTGAACTAAATTAATCATCTTGATTGGTTATTTAGTTATTTGCTCCGAAAGTCTTTTTTGTCGAGCAAAATCTTTTGATAATTAAATTGATTGCTTCGGTGATTAGTTTGGTTGTGTATTCCAATTAGATTAATTATAGGTTCTCTTGTAATTAATCTAGTTGAGTTTTTCATATATTCCACAAGTTCTTGTGTTGAGTATATGAACGGCTATACTAATCATGTTCTATTGGTTGATGTAGTCGTATATTCCATAAGGTTTTCCTTATGTTGAGTATTTGAACGATTAAGGTAGTCATCTCCGTGTGGTTATCTTAGTCGTAGCTCCGTGTTTTTTCTTATGATGAGAACAATCAATAAAAATTGATCCCTTTTGTGATTTGATTTAGTTACGTATTCCAATTAAATTAATCGCGGGTTTACTTGTGATTAATTTGATTGAGTTTTGGATATAGAAAATCATTTCCATGGTTTTTGGTGTCCAATTAAAAAATCCTTCTTTTCTTTCGAAATTAAGGTCGCTCTTGTTGTTCTTTCAGGAATGACATCAAATGGGGGAGAGTTCTTTTGAACTTGTGCTTAATGGTAATATCTTGCGGGATGTGCGGCTGTTGAATTTTATAGGGGTTATCTTGTGTAGGATCAGAATCTCGCAGCAATAATTCCTCAGCGAAATTATTAACAACACAACACAACAGTGTCACAGAACAACTTCAGAAATGACATAATAAACGACGTCAGCTAAATCATGAGAAAAATGTGATGGTCCTGCGAAAATTAGGGAGTTTGCAAGATTAAAATTTGTAAGGTTGCGAGAATGTCGCAAACCATATCCGAAAATAAAGGACAGATTAGCTGTCATACACTATGTATTTCCCTATAAATAGTCATTCAGTTGTAAAGAAAAGGGAGAGAGATCTTTTTTGAGTGAGAAGCAAGTAAATAGGAGAGAGAAAATCTAGAGCAGTGGTTATTCTTGATTCCTTTACCTTTTCTTGTAAGATTGTTCAAAGATTCATCAATAAAATTAAGATTGTTAATCCAAAAATGAGTTAAATGTTAATGAAATCTTATGAGGGGTGTAGTGCGGGATTTCCTGCAACTACATAATGGCGCTAGAAACAGGGAAGAAGATTGAAGATCACCCTAGAAAAAGTTGAAGATTAATATTCCGATTTGTAAGAAATTAGAATAACTGGTGAAGAATTTTACGGAATCTCTTACAATTCATTAGTATTGAAGAAATGGCTAGAAGGAGAAATATATCCGAACAATCAACAACCGCTAGAAGAAGAAGTAAAAGACTTGCTGGAAGGGAGAGAAGTGAAACAGGAGAATCTACTAGAGTAATAAATGATGGAGAAAATCAAATTCAACAACCAGTTCAACGAACACCGGTACAAAATAGAACTATGGATTATGATAGAGTGAGCATACATACTTGGCGATCAAATTCAGCAGATGAAGAAGAAGAACGACAAACGAGAAATAATAGACAAATGGATGGAGGGCGAGAAATAGTTGAAGGAGTAATTCGTGAAGATGAGGAAATTGGAGCAGTAGAGATGTTGAGACGAAGAATGCATGAAGAAAGAAGAGCTGAGACAGAAGAGCGTGCAAATCTAACAAGGCAAAATCACGAATTGAGGATGGAAAATATGAGACTACAGAGTAGAAAATCAAGAAGTACTACAAGATCGTATTCAATATCGACTAGAGGAGAGATGAGGCGAAACTCATCCACAGTTAATGTTGGAAATAATATTCGAGAAGAAATACGAAATCCGAATGAAGAACATCGCGAAGGTAGAGAAAGGATTGATGATCGTTACGTTCCACAAAATGAAACTTTTGATGATAGGAAAAATGATAGAAATCAGGAGAACGGACAACGTCAGGGACGAAATAATCAAGATGGCGAAGGAAATCGAGAGGAAGGAAGGAGAATTTTACATGAGAGATAAACTCAAAGAAATCAACAGACGATTGAAGAAGAAATTGAAAGACATTATGCTGAACAAGCACGTTTAACTTGCGAACGTGAAAGATTGAGAGCGGAAATGGAAGAACAAGAGCTTCAGGAGGAAATTCGCCAGAACAATTATGACAATCGAGAAAGAAGACGTACACAAAACCAGAATAACGGTAATCTCAATGAAGAGTATGTTAGAGTACAGAGGAGGGTTGAAAGACAGCGAATGGAATTGATAATAAATGAACAAAATCATGGAGGGGAAAATGAGAGACATCGTCATATACAAATTCAAGGTAGAGATAAGGAAGAGAACCGCAGGAGAAGACGAGATAAGGATGATGAAGAAGAAATGCAAAATTTCGAGAGAGAAGAAAGACATGAGCGCAGAAGAAGGGAGGCGAAATTAAAAAGACCAATGGATCAAAATTCAGGCGTAAATGAACAAATCTTAAAAGAATTGGAATAAATGAGAGGAATGCTAAATAATAGAGGAGAAGTAGGCAGAAGACAATTAGATGAAGCTATAGAAGAAGCTGTGAAAACTCCATTTACAAGAGAAGTACAACTAGGAGGAATACCTCTGAAATGCAATTTGCCCGCATTAACCAACATTTTTGATGGAACAACTTGTGCAATTCAACACATTAAAGCCTACATGAGGTGCATGTTGCAGTGGGAAAATCATGATGCCGTATTGTGCAAGTATTTTGCATCCAGTCTAACAGGAGAGGCGTTAAAATGGTTCGAGGGTATACCAAAAAATACAATAACATCTTTCAATCACTTGCAAACCACATTATTGGGGGCATATATAAGTAACAATTCTTCGCGACCTGGTATTGAAGATGTGTTTGGATTAAAACAAAGGATTGGCGAAAGTTTGAAGCACCTAACTAAAAGATGGAGAACTATGTGTAGTGAAATGGCAGGCCGTGTGGATGAGAGATATCTTATCTTATCATTTATCAATGCTATGTTCGCAACCAATCTATTGTATATCCAAATTTTTAGAGTCAAGAATACAATCACAATGACTGAACTGCGAGAACTTCAGGAAGAGTATATTGCTCTAGAGGAAAGGCAAAATGAAATGGAATCATACCCAGTTGCGAACACCAATTCACAAGCAGCGAATGCAAGCTTATTACCTAAACTAGTAAACACAGTGGCGAGCACTTCGCAAGTACAACAAGAAAAAGTTACGGGCAACAATCAACAGAAGATGGTGGCTATGGGAAGCCGAGATCAAGAGGAGTATGAAAGAGAAAGAAATTTCTACAATCGTGGTGGAAATAATAAGATTCAAAGACTTGATCAACCGAAAGAAACTTATAGAGGTCAAAGACAAAATTATAATAGAGAACAAGGAGGTCACAAGGTAGTATGGGAAGAAATCAAGATGCCACCTCTGAATGCAAGTGTGGAGAAAATATGGGAAGCTATAATTTTGATGGAGAATATACCAACACCATGGAACATGGGAACGGAACCACCTCAAAGCCGCAGAAGTCATGAGTTCTGTTCTTATCATCATTTTCACGGACATACTACAAATGATTGCAGAAATATAAAGAGAATTATTCTGAGAATGATAGATCAAGGAAAACTAAACCACTTTCTAGTAGGACACCCACAATATCAACCATTACTACCAACACCACTAGAGCATCACAGAGTAAACATGGTGAAAGAGAAGGAAACGTTCTTCGTAGAAGTTGGTGCAAAAGCAAAGAATCTATTCTGTCACTCTATCGTACATTCATACAAGACAATTGAAGATTTTCATGACAATGTTTTGAGTAGAGTGTTCGCAAGAGACAATGATGGAAGATAAATTATGAACATTGCGAAAATCTCGCCACTAGAGGAATGGCAGAAGCAGACTATTTTTTTTACTGCAGAAGAAGTCCCTGAAGGTGGAGAGGTACATGACAATCCATTGGTGGTAAAATTAGAAATTAATCCAAAACCGAAAGAAGATGAAGATGATGAAACTGAAGACTCATGGGAAATTAATAGAATTCTAATCGATACCGGAAGCTCTGTGAACATCTTATTCTATCATACTTATAAAACCATGGGAGGGAGAGATGATGATCTTATACCATCAACATATAAGATATATGGTTTTAATGGTACTGCCAACAAGCCTAAAGGGGAGGTTACTATGCGAATTCCATTGAAGGGAATATCTTCTGAAATCATGTTCTGTGTTGTTGACGTAGAATCACCCTACAATGCGTTAATTGGTCGACCTTGGCTACATGGGATTCTAGGTGTAGCTTCAACTTTCCACCAGTGCATCAAATTCCCTCACCCCAGCGGTGTAGGAATCATAAAAGGAGATTGGTTTGAAGGAAAGAAATGTTACGAAACTGAGGTAGAATCCTGCGATGGAAGAGCAAACAAGAAGGAAAGTTGGCGACGCAAAATCAAAGAGATACAAAGAAGTGAGAGATTGATGGTGGATGCAATCGAATGAAAAGAAGAAGAAATGTTGTGAAACTAATGCTAGATCATAATAACAAATGGTGAACATACCACTACCAAGGAAGCAGCAGCAGAGAATAACAAAGAAGCAGATAATGGTAAAGGTAATAAAAATAAGAAGTGTATGAATGATTGATTTGTTGCGACACTCTCGCAACAAATAAAATTCTCAAAAATACATTTTAATGAATGATGAAAATGAGATTGAGAAGTGCAAATACGATATGATGATGTGCGAGAATCTCGCAGAGATAATGAATTCTACAAAAGACAATCAGAGAACAATGACAAAAGAGAAAGGGGTGAACCTTTATGGCGTACAACCTAGTTCGCGAATACAATTTCGCAAGAGGAAAATGTAAGTCCTAAAGTACGTCATAAAAAGGGGTACCTGTTGCATGGCTCAGGGAAAGGCTACACCGCCCCCGGAACCTGAGTCATGGAGATTTGGGGTCAATAAAGCCCATCCGGGAGAGGCACCTTGGATTCTCAACTTAAGCATATGACTTAGGTTGGGCGACTAAGGTAATAAGGACTCTCCCAAGGAGTGCAGAATCTGATCAAGGCGCCTAGGTACACGTTTGAGTCAAGAGTGCCAGGGGCGTCGGGAGCGTACCCTGCCATTCTTGACAAGTCTTGGCTTATACTGCACTCGGCCCGAAGAAAACCCCACTTAGGGTGCAGTCTCATAACCATAATCCTTATAGGTAAAAGGGATAAGAGGCTGCAAAAACAACTGGTTGTTGTTAAGACCGGATGGGAGGAGCCAACCTTGTATGGTAGAGGTACGCCTCCTTGAAAGGGAAACCAGGGGGAAGATAAGGGCGGCACCCTCCATTAGGGAGCTGATAAGTGTCTTAAGACGCAAATTTCATGAGGCTTTTTACTCGCAAGGGTATTAAGGCTTGTCATATTTGTGCGACAATACTGAAGAGGCAATAATACAAAAGAGAAAGATAAGACGAGATCAATGGGTTTTCGCATGAAAGTGCGAAGACGTCCTGCGATTTCGTCGCAAGACGGCAATGTCATGGGGCTTTATTTTCGCAAGAAAATTTAGGCCTGTCATATTGTCGCAACTATCCTGGAGAGGCAATAATACAAAGAAAAAAGTTAAGGAAAGATCAATGGGTTTTTGCATGAAAGTGCAAGGACGTCCTGCGATTTTGTCGCAATGACAAGAGGTGGCATAATAATACCTTTAACTAGGAAGGCAAAATAAGACCACACAAGAATGAGATTTTGAAGAAAAAAAAATCAAAATTCACTTCGCATATGATTGCGAAATTATACATAAACAACTGCGAAGTTGAGGCACCAAATAAGAAAAATCTGCAAAATCTTTCATTTGGATACAAATAACAGAGGAAAGTATGGGAATGAATGAAATTAGAAAATGTTATTTGTCTCCACATGATAGATTTACGCAAAAATTCAAAAATTAATAATTATGTTGATTAACCATATTGCAAGTAAGAATTGTTTTAATGAATGCAGGTCGAAATGAAAGAAACTCATATATTAAGGAATATGGGGAACCAAAAGAATTCGCAAATATACAAAAAGAAGGAATAAATGTACGAGTATTACAAAGGATCAAAGAAAGAAACAATGACTACTTCTTAGTTGATCCTTCATCATCTTCATCAGACTTGTTCTCTTCTTCATCTGCATCAGAACCTTTATCTCCATCAGAACCTTCACCACCATCAGATTCTTCATCATCAGCTTCACTATCAGAGATGGTCAGACTAGGAATGTTCTTTGGGATCTCCTCCAAGAGACAAGGATAATCAGAGTGAGGAATACTATGGTCATCACAAACCATTTGAATAGTTTGATTACGAAAGTGCAGAGCGTCGTTCTTAAAGTTCGCAACAGTGATCTTGATTTGATTCTTTAATCTAGAATATTTGTCGTTGCGAGAAGAAAGATTCTTTGCGAGTTCCTCTTTTCAGCTTCAAGTTCCTCAACTCTTTGGCGATATCTACTTTCAGATTCTGCGAAGTATATAGCAATTAGTCAGTAACTTGATAAAAACTCGTGAAATACCAAAGATTAATAAAGGAAAACAGTTAATGACCTTCTCTCTCAGAAATCATATCTCTAATCAAGGATGTATGCTCAACTTGGAGACTAACATTTACACCTAAATCTTTTCTGGCGTTATCCAAGATTGTCGCGGCCCAAGCGAACTCATCATCACTATTTATGAGAAGACGAGAACGAATTTGGTTTTCTCTATCGCTAAGCAAAACATTTTGACGATTGGCTTCATCTCGTTCAAGTTGAACATCAAGAAGAGTCTCTTGGAATTTCGCCAAAGCCTTAACACCTTGATCAGAGATACGATCTTTATCATCTATAAGTTTGCTAATCTTGGTTCTTAATTCATTGATCTTTTCTTTAGAATTGAGATAAAAATGTTTAAATTGGTTGGCTAAACCTAAACTAGATCTATGATCAATCTCTAAGAGGCGAAATTTGGATTTAAGTTCATTCAAAGGCAGAGATGAAATTTTATCATTAGAGAAACTATTCAAAGATTTATTAAGATGTTCAAGAAGAGTGTCATTATCTAGGGCATCGGGATATGAACGAAGAAGAATGGCACCATCAGAAAGACCATAAATGTCTGCAAAAAGGATTAATCAAATAAGATAAGACAATAGGATGAATGAACGAAAGGAAAGGAGAAAAATTACATACCATAGAGCTGATCATTAGCTTTTTGAAGAGTAAAAATTTTGTTCCTTTGCGAAGAAGTGTCGGTTTCCAGTTGTTTGTTCTTCTCGCGAAGACCTTTAACTTCAGCTTCTAATTGTTCATTCTTCTCACGAAGACCCTTAGCTTCAGTTTCCAGTTCTTCATTCTTCGTACGAAATTGAAAATTCTTCTTTTCAAGAATTTCGCGTCTCCTCTCCAAATCTGAGGCAACAGCGAAAGAAGATTTTCCATCCTGCGAGAAAATATAAAAAATATTAAAATGGAAAGAGATTTTGAGTTACCATAATGAATAAGTAAAAAGACGAAAGCATACCAGACTATTAAGAGAATGCAGGAAGTTGGGAGTCACCGATCTAGAAAATCCGCGAAGAGAACTATCACCATCCAATAAAGGAACATCACAAATCATGGCGAGAGCTTTGCAGGTATTAGCGAGTTGACTATCTCCCATTCCTTGCCAAGAATCAGAAAAGATGCCAGAGAGCTTAGCCATAGAAGACTCAGATGGAGAATCTTCATTTGCAGCAGAGTCATCATTATCCTCATCATCCTCATCACTCTCGGAGTTTTCATGAGAAGGAGTATTTGAAGGAGAGGAAGAACGGATTTTTCTCTTTTTTGAAGAAGAAACAGTTAGTTTTTCCCTGGGAAGAGCACCTTTGCCTTTATCACCAGTCTTCGCAACATTGGCAGGCTCTTCTATTTCAGCGATAACCTTCACACACAGATAGAAATAAGAAACAGAGGAAACAATATATTGTTTAAAATCATAAGAGAATATTTATTACCTCATATGTGTATGAACGAAGATCTAGCAAGGTATTGGCTTTCCTAGTCCTGCGGTAGCTATCTTTCAGTTTCTGGATCTGTAGAATGTCGCAAGAATCAGCGAATAAAAGAATAAAGATAAATAAAGAAATGTAAAGTGGGCGAAACTGGAAGAAACATACCTCTTTCTTCTTCTCGGGCCAAGAGAATACCCAAGGTTGATAAGTATCGAGATTTTCAGGAAAAACATTTGACCCAGCAATGTAAGGTCCTTTCAGCATCAAGGGAAAAACACACCATTCATCATCTTTGGATTGGAGAGGGGTTGTGTTCTTACCAGAGTGCCAATCAATATCTTGCATGAGTATTTTATCTTCATCAATATTATCTTTCCTTTTCAAGCGAATACCCCAGCGAGTATTCTCTTTCTTCATGGATATTAACTCATAATTTTCGAAGAAATTCGCTATTGTGTACTTCTCAGCGATTATCTCCAAGTATGCGAATTTAGGATCCCTAAGCTCTTTAGGATAAAGAGATCCTTTACCAGCTCCACGGTTAGCGAACTCCAGTATCAGACGGATGCAATCCCCTCTCAATTGGAAGATAGCTCGCGAAAATCCCGAGTGAGCGAGAATCTCATAGAATAGAGGAATATCTGGGTCATAAAGAGGAATGGGGAGACCTGCGAGAATTTGACCTAGCGAAATTATGATTGATTGATCATCACAATGTTTATCAGAGAAAAGTTTGATAGAAAGAATTGATTTGGCACTTTCACCAGGAATGGTAGAAAGTGTGAAACCTTTCTCGGCAAGATCTTTTTGAACTTCCTTTAAGTTTTTCTCATGTTTTTGACCGCTTGGAGGCATATCTGAATATAGAGTATGGGAATGGATGAAAAGTAAGAAGATTGAAGAGGGAAGAATTACAGTAGCAGAATTTACGGAAGAACAATAGAGTTGCAGAGATGAGAGAGTAAAAAGAGAATAGAAAGTAAAAAGAAAATGGAAAGAAGAGTAAGAAGAATATATAGAGAAGATTTGTTTTACTCGAAGAAATAACCACCATTAATGCGAAAAGACGTGAGCGGTTGAAAAGCAGCGGTTACAGAAGACGTGTCAAGAAATAGATGGAAGAAAGGATACGTGTGATAAATGCAGAATATGAAGAGATGGACAGTTGCGGCATTTCTCACATCGTTCTCTACTTCGCAGAGAAGATATGAGAAGAGGCAAGATGTAGGATCAGAATCTCGCAGCAATAATGCCTCAGCGAAATTATTAACAACATAACACAACAGTGTCGCAGAACAACTTCAGAAATGACATAATAAACGACGTCAGCTAAATCATGAGAAAAATGTGATGGTCCTGCGAAAATTAGGGAGTTTGCGAGATTAACATTTGTAAGGTTGCGAGAATGTCGCAAACCATATCCGAAAATAAAGGACATATTAGCTGTCATCCACTATGTATTTCCCTATAAATAGTCATTCAGTTGTAAAGAAAAGGGAGAGAGATCTTTTTTGAGTGAGAAGCAAGTAAATAGGAGAGAGAAAATCTAGAGCAGTGGTTATTCTTGATTCCTTTATCTTTTCTTGTAAGATTGTTCAAAGATTCATCAATAAAATTAAGATTGTTAATCCAAAAATGAGTTAAATGTTAATGAAATCTTATGAGGGGTGTAATATAGGATTTCCTGCAACTACATCTTGTATCTTAAAACTCCTTGATGAATGCATTTAGCTTCGGCTTTATGATTGCATCTAAATTAAGTTGGTATGTATTTTTTCTTTTAGTCTATGAAATGTCTCTTGTGGAAATTTCATTATGATCCCGTTCTTTTACCTTTGCCAATTTTATTGACAAAAAGGGGGAGAAATAATGTAGTTCACACTACAAATACATATGGTTTTCGGATCATTGTGTAAGGGGGAGTGGTTTCCATGATCGAGATGGAGTATTGACTAAGGGGGAGTGATACATATCACCATAATTGTTGTTAAAGTCGTGATGCAATTGAACTTTGATGTTACATAATGATACTATGACACTGTATAATAATGATCGAGAATCTCGATTTCTCTCATTGTTATAGCTATGGATCTTCAACAACGGTGGTGCTAAACTTACAACCTTTGGGATCATTGGAGTACTTGGAAGGACGAATATTTCAAGGAACGTTGAAGGTTAGACTATGGAATAGGAGCCACTAAAGTTTATCTTTTTTGTATTCCATATGTATTAATAGTTTTGTCACTAAAATTGACAAAAGGGGAGATTGTTAGAGCATAGCTCGGTCGACCTCGCATGTGTTGCTATATCAAACATGTTTGTCAATGTTAGTGATCAAAACTATGAGTATTGATTTCTAGTCTATTATAGCTAAGTCTCGGACTAGGATATAAAAGTGTAGTTGAGCTCAAGGACTTCATGGCGATTCATCATACACGACGAAGATCTACTCAAGGAACCGTGGAACTTCATCAACAAAAAGGTATGTGGAGACTTGAACTTATATATCACTCAAAAGTCTATCTACTCTATCTCCTAATTCTTATGAGACAAAAAGTCGTATGCTATATAGACTGGATCATACATATTTGTCATTTCGAGCTGAGTATTCACTACTTATCTTTTTCTCGAAATCGTGTGTTGGTAAAGCGTTTCGCTTTGATCAAGTTTATCTTCACCAAGTGACGAAAGTCATGAAAAGTTTCAATTACTTTGAGAATTGCTCTGACGTGAAACGGTATGTGAATAACGTCTATATAACGTCCTCTGAGAATGTCTCAATGATTGGAATGAGAGTTTAGATTACATAACCATGTATTCCTTATTCGAAGTTTTCGAACTTTGTTGATTGAGAGAAACCGGAGGAATTGGCTTTGCCAAGTCCGCGAACTGACGGAAGTTCTCTTACCGAGAATTTCTGCTGGGATTTTACAAAAACTCGTTTGCGTGTTTAGTCCGCAAACTCAGTCCCCGAACCTAGTCCGCTAACTGGCAGAAGTCTCTTTGTCGAGTTTTTCTGCTGAGTTTGGAAAACTCTGCCGGTTGCCTTAAGTCCGCGAACTTGTTTGTGAGCTTAAGTGGTTATGATCTAAAGATGTGCTCTGAACATGAAACTTAAATTACTAAGGAATGCTTTAGTAATTTATGCAAACCGTGGCTATAAAGTTCATGAGCCGATTCATCGAATCGAATCATCTTTGTTTCAATTGTGTCTTGTGTAGTTACATAAGATCTCATAGCAATTGAAGAACTCTCTAACTAGTTCATTTGAGTCAACTGAACTAGTTATGGTGAATAAGAACTAGGTTAATATGAATTGCTCATATGGTTAACCTTTTGGGTTACTATGTTGAACCAACATACACGTACACGTTTGGGCATGGTTTTCACAAACCCAGTAAACGTCTACCCAAGTGTGTGTGACAAGCTAGGTTTTCGATTTAACGGTTGAGAAATATTAGCTTGAATTTAAATCAGGTTTTCATCTAACGGTGAATATGGATTGCTTTGTAACTAAGGCAAAACCCTGATTTGAAGGCTATATAAAGGAGACATCTAGCATTGTGCAAAACTAATCCCCACACGTCTGTGTGATGCTAGTGCGCTCGCTAGAGTCGATTCTCCTTTAACCTTTGGAATTCTTCTCTAAAATATGGTTAACGACTTAAAGACTTCATTGGGATTTTGAAGCCAGACCGATACTACTTTTATCGTAGTTGTGTGATCTGATCTTGCATCTTCTATCATACGAGTACAATCTTTGATTGGGTTGAGATCATGAGAGTTCTCCGATAGGCAAGATAAATAAGTCACAAACATCTTCGTCTCACTATTTGTGATTCCTCGACAAACCGCCTGTGTAGTCAAGAAGGATTGTTGAGAGGTGATTGATTAATCTAGGCTGTTCTTCGGGAATATAAGACCGGATTATCAATTGGTTCCTATTCACCTTGATTTTATATCTTAATACGGAACAAAACCTAGGGTTTTTCTGTGGGAGACAGATTTATCCTTTGATAGACTTTTCTGTGTGAGACAGATTTGTTTATTATCAAGTCTGCGATTTTGGGTTGCAGCAACTCTTAGTTGTGGCTGAGATCAGCTAAGGGAATCAAGTGCGCAGTGTCCTGATAGGATCAGAGGCGTAGGAGTACAACTGTACCTTGGATCGGTGGGAGACTGATTGGGGTTCAACTACAGTCCAGTCTGAAGTTAGCTTGTAGTAGGATAGTGTCTGTAGCGGCTTAATAGATTGTGTATTCAATCTGGACTGGGTCCCGGGGTTTTTCAGCATTTGCGGTTTCCTCGTTAACAAAATTCTGGTGTCTGTGTTATTTCTATTTCCACATTATATTTGTTATATAATTGAAACAATACAGGTTGTGTGTTTGTGATCATAAATTGGAAATCCAACCTTTGGTTGTTGATTGATATTGATTGATCCTTGGACATTGGTCTTTGGTACCGTCCAAGTTATCTCTCTTTGATAAAGACTCGCAGATTTCCATTTGCTTGAGTAAAGATCAAATCGAGAGATTGAGATATAAACTCTTTGATATATCTTTTTATTGATCGAGTCTAACTGTCTAGTTGATTCTCATAAAAAGTATATTGGAGTTTGTCCATACAGATTGCTAAGCGAAATATTGGGTGGTGTTGTTAGACCCCCGCTTTTTCAGTAGGCTAGTGTATGCAGCGGCTTAATATAGTGTGGTGTTCAAATCTGGACTAGGTCCCGAGGTTTTTCTGCATTTGCGGTTTTCCTCGTTAACAAAATTCTGGTGTCTGTGTTATTTCTTTTCTGCATTATATTTTGTTATATAATGGAAATATCACAGGTTGTGCGTTGAATCGATCAATTGGAAATCCAACCTTTGGTTGTTGAGTGAAATTGATTGATCCTTGAACATAGGTCTTTGGTACGATTCAAGTTATTTCTCTTATATTCAATCGGGCTCGCAAATCCTATTTGCTGATTGCATATTGAATTGAGAGATAGAGATACAAAAACTCTTTGATAGACTTTTCTCTAGATTGAGTCTAACAGTCTAGTTGATTCTCTTAAAAGTATATTGGAGTTTGTCTATTCAGATTTCCAAACGAATTGTTGGGTGTGGTTGTTAGATCCCCGCTTTTTCAATTGGCATCAGAGCAGGAAAACATTATAAACCTAATAAGTTTGTGTTTGACTGATCCTTAAAGTTTTTTTCTTATGGGAAACTTGCTCTCGGCATATGTAACGCACGCGAGAATTCCTTAAAGATTGTTCAGAGATTATTATGGACTAGGCCTTTGGTTTCTCATGATAATCTCATTTCATGTAAGATTATGGAAAACTTAGATGATGTAAAACAATCTAGAGGAAAAATTAAAAGTTCTTTTAAGAAAAGGAAGTTGAGAAAACGTTCTTTACGTTCAAAGATATAGAATCTCACTAGATTAACTCTTAATCTTTTTGAGGAATATTATCATGATGGATCAATTGACAAATATGTATTTAGAGCATTTGAGAACTTTTTTAGATTCTTAGAAAAATTTAATTCGGTTAAGAATATGAATTGTTCTGATAAAAGTTCCGTACCTGTCAAATCATGTATTCATGATGTAAGAACTACACTTACCACCAACTCAGGTGAGATCGATAAAAAGATGTATAATGAGTTCTGCGTAGGTTCTAATTGTCGGAAAATGTCTATTCTTGGTCGAAAGAAAATAAATTCAAAAAATTCCAATAACCCTGAGTATCATCATTACTTTGATTATACTTCTGGTATATTTCACAAATATCAACCGGAAAAGTTGCATGAGAATCTCTCTGCACAGGTTGCCTCTTGGCAACAAGTTTGTCTCTACCCCATTTGTATATAGCTTAAGATGGGGCAAGTAACGGTTGAGCTTTTTTTTGTACTTGGGTTAATTTGTTTTTCTTTTCTTCTTTCCAAGGGAAATTAAGGTGTTGAAGTTCTTCCTACTTTTGTTTACTGCACGGTACTGATTCTCTCAGTGTGCGAACCTTGGATTAAGAAATCCTGCTTTTCTTTTGTGGGTCACGGTTAGGAACGGGTCCAAGCCCATCAGCTGGTTTTTAAAGGTAGTGGTACACGTACCCTTTTTCTACCTCCCTTCCTTGTCCGCGTACGTGAACTTTCTAGGGTTCATGTATTTTCTCCATTAATCATCTTTGGAGATCAAAAAGTGAAAACTCTTTTTCAAGGGACATATCAAGTAAGTCTACTCTTCCTATAATCTCCTTCCTTTTCTAGATCTCATGAGGAATTTCAAGGTTTCAAAAGAAGTTTCAAAAACCTTGGGTTCTTCATCTTCTTCTAGCATGGACTTACCTATATATCAAAATTCCATTAGGATTAGATTTGTCAATGATTCTTGTGGAAAGGTGTTTGAAAAGATTTCATCTAATGGGTTTATTCTAGAAAAGAAATTAGATTTTTGTAGTGTACACAAAGAAGATTTGGTATGTTTTACAAAATTTAATCTTGGAAATATCTTTGATGGTCTTGGTGAAGGTTTCGACATTCTTACAAGAATATTTTATGTTAACATCCATGATGGTAATGATGAAACCATGGAATTCAAGACCATGATAAATAGAGATAGGATTCTTTTTAATATAGAGTTAATTTCAAGGATTACCAAAATTCCTTTAGGGAGTTTTCGCCTTCCAAGACCTAGTCCTGAAAGACCATCTTATGAAGCCATTTATAATGGTATTTGTGGTAAGAGTGTTGATTGGAATGAAGGAAAATTCCCTACTACTCATCTTAGTCTTGCCTTGATGTCTTTTGTAAAACTTGGTATCTCTAATCTTTGTCCCTCCACGAATGAGAATTCTCGTTGGGGTCGCGAGTTTGCGGAGTTGGTCTATTTCCTTGAGTTGGGAACTCAAAGTCTCGACATTTGTGGGTTTATCATTTATCAAATGTTCTCGATTACGTATTACAACAAGAAGTTAGGCTATCCTTGTTTCATTGAGCGTATTTGTCGCACTCTATATTACTCCCATTGGCAACTCTACTGGAACTCCAAAGCTTGTTCGCCCTTGTACTTTCAAACGTATGAAGGAAAATGCTTGCAAGAGACAAAGATGCGACACTCTTGTTGACTCATTTGATTCTTCCTCCGTGAAGGTTCTTCATCAAATTCACCAAGGTGTTTGTAAAATTGATGCCAAGATAAGGTATGTGCAAGAACAATTACATGTGACTGCCACTAAGTTTCCTGAAATCAAGGAGGACATGGATAAGGTTCGTGCCACATTTATGGTCTCCGATGATGAAGATGATGATTAAACTTTCGTGCTTTATCTATTTTGTTTAGTAAACTTCTTATGAGAATTTATTCTTGTGTTTTTAAGAAGGATAACTAGGGTTTGGAATATCCATTATTGTGACTACGCATAGCTATTGCCAACGTTTTCATCTTGCAATGTTTTTAGATTTATTTTGTTTAAATTCTAAAGTTTATTTGGAAGATGATTTTTGCAGTATTAATCTTTATGGTTTTATATATTGAAAATTGTTATGGGATATGTTGTTTATGTCCGTGAACCTTGACTGTCCCATACTTCTTCAAAAGTTAACTCTATTATATGCCGATATGAAAGTATTGATAAAAGATAGAATGAACTTTTGACTACAAAAATTAAGTCTTTTATGTCATTATGCAAATATTGATGTAAGAAATGATGAACTTTTGTTTACAAAGATTAAGTCTATTGTATGTCATTGTGCAAATAGTGATGAAAAATGAATGAATCTTTAATTATTCCACAGTATTGGTCTTTCCCTGATCCACATCTTTGTGCATGTACTGTGTTGCTCCGTAAGTTCTCTTATGTTGAGCATGACCAATTGAATTGATCATTTTCCTTGTGGTTAATTCAATTGAGATTTTTGGATACAAATTCATATTCTTATGTGATTTGTTAGTGTCCAAAGAAATCCTTCTTTTCTTGTAAAAGTAAGGTCGCTCTTGTTGTTCTTTCGGGAATGACATTTTATGGGGGATAGTTCTTAATTGAACTTGTGCTTAATTGCCAAATCTTTGTGGGGAGTGCGGCTGTGGAATATTGTAGGAGTTATCTTGTATCTTTATAAACTCCTTGATGAATACACTAAGTTTCGACTATGTGAAATCATCAAAACAAGTTGGTATGTTGTTCTCTTTTGGTCATGAAGTATCTTTATGAAAATTTCATGAGGATCCCACTAGTTTTCGTACCTTTGCCAATTTATATTGACAAAAAGGGGAGAATTAATGTGCAGTTCACATTACAAATACATATGGTTTACGGATCATTATGTAAGGGGGAGTGGTTTTCATTTTGAGATGAAGTATTGACTAAGGGGGAGTGATACATATCACCATGATTGTCAAAGTTGTGATACAATTGAACTTTGATGTTGTATAATGATATTATGACGTTGTATAACAATGATTGAGAGCAACTTTTTTCTCATTGTTATTGCTACGAATCTTCAACAATTATGCTGAATTGAACATCTATGGAATCATGGGAGTACTTGGAAGTGACGAAGATTTCGAGTAATGTTGAAGAACCAAGGAGATCAATCATTTGGATGAGAAGATACAAAGTTTATTTATTTTGTAATCCATATGTATTGATAGTTTTGTCACTAAAATTGATAAAAGGGGAGATTGTTTGAGCACTGCTCGGTCGAACTCGCAAGCGTTGCTATCTCAAGCTTGTTTGTCAATGTTAGTGATCAAAACTATAAGTCTTGATTTCTAGTGTACTTATAGATGTCTCAGACTAGGATAGATTGTGTAGTTGAGCATTAGACTTCACGGCGTTCATCAATTAAAGACGAAGAACTACTAAGGAGATCTTGTGGAACTTCATCAACAAAAGGTATGTGGAGACTGAAACTCATCTATATCACTTGGAAAGTCTATTTCTACTCTATACATATTTCTCGGAATATGTGTTGGTAATATTTCACTTCAACCAAGTTCATCCTGATCATGTGAAAATCACCGAGTAACATCTTACATGGTTTGTGTGATACAATCATTTGGTGTAGACTTGGAATGTTTCGTTATGGTTATTTCAATAACTTGAAAATTTCTTTGATGCTAGTAGTGTGTGAAAATGGCTATTGTCATCCTCTAA
This sequence comes from Papaver somniferum, assembly GCF_003573695.1. Lineage (NCBI taxonomy): Eukaryota > Viridiplantae > Streptophyta > Magnoliopsida > Ranunculales > Papaveraceae > Papaver > Papaver somniferum. The sequence goes on from NC_039364.1 coordinate 112,808,494, forward strand.
GAAAGTTTCAATGATTGAAATTAAGAGTTTAGAATACTTAACCATCATTGGATTATAAACATATTGTGCATTATTGCATGTATGTGATCCATGACCGGAACTTAAGTATGCATGCCCGTATGCGTACTTGAAGTTGTGAAATTCCGTGTACAAAGTACACATACCGGTACGCGTACTTGCGTGAGGTATAGGTCCGAGAATTTTTGTTGGGTTTTGGAAGTGAACTAAGTATGCGTACCCATTTGCATACTGGCGAACTCAAACCCAGACCGACTACTTAAGTATGCATACCCGTTTGCATACTTGAGTGGTTAAATTTCTAAAATCGGTTGGCTCATGAACTAATACATTTATATATTAAGGAATGCATTCTTTGCAAACCGTGGCTATAATGTTCATGAAATAATTCGAGTGAATCAAACCGATTTTCTTCGATTGTGTTCTTCCATACTTCTATGAGAATATACCAATTGAACAACTCTTTAACTAGTTTTGTAGCGCCCCCTAAGCTAGCAGCTGACTAATCCAAGAGATTAACTATACAATGAGACACTAAGGATCTAAAGCGTCTATTTAAAATTAAGAAAGAAGTTCTAAACAAAGATTTACCCGAATCTAAACCCTCTCTGAAAAATAAATACAAGAACTCCTCTCATATGATATATATATATATAATAATAATAATTTGGTTTGAAAATGGCATATACAACAAAATAAACATAGAGGAAAGCTAACCAACTATCAGACCCAATTCCTCGACGCTTCCATCGCCACGTGCACATCTTGAACTGTCTCTGAAACTGAAAGTGAGAATTGAGTGAGCACATCATCCCGAAGGGTGCCCTGTAGAAATAACAACTAACTTTCAAGTAATCACTGGAATGATTTAAAGACAATGCAGGTTTTGCAGAAAGACCGATAAAAACACGGAAAACAGATAAAACATATTAAGATAATAAGTTGTACTGAAATATAAAGATTTTACCAACCAATAAACCGGCACAGATTCACAACATAAATAATAGTTGAACGACGCAGTCCTTCGGAGTAGTAAGGCGTGACTCTTGCGGATTCTTCAATAATCATTAAAGCGCCCTGAGGTTTTCGGCCTCTTAGTCATATAAGATTTATACCTTACCAGTACCTCATAATACGCGCATTCCATATAGTAAGTATCTAAAGAAAACTAATGGTGGAATAATAATAATGTAACACTTCCAAAGTAATTTAAAAAGAACAGTAAACATTCATGCATACATAATAGTTCCCTCTATGAAAAGTATTCCATAGGATGCTTTTACGTCTCCCATAGTAATATTGGACACCTCGGTAACCACTTAAGGATACCCTCCGGGCCTATGTAATATTGGATGCTTTTACGCCCCTACACAAGTGCTTAAAAACTAGGTATAAAGTGCGGTGAAGGAACCCATTCTATATACCAAACAAAAGGAAACCCTCTTTCTTTCATGCTAACAATAAATAAAGAATGTAATCACTTTCCGGTCAATGGAAAGAATCACTTTTTGAAAATAAGTAAAGACTCCCAAAACACAGATATTAGTTGTTTCTAAAGATCCAATCCCATCCCAAAATATAAAAGAAAACTAGTTTGTATTACACACATATAATACATGCATACACGTATCATATACTAACAAAGATATGCATGCATTTCATAAGATATAGATTTGTAAAACAATAATGAGCACATATAATACATGCATACATGTATCGATTCCCACCTTTTTTGATGACAAGTCCCGCCTACCTTGAGATCCATGATCCACTGGTTCATCCTTTAAATCGATCGTTGTTAATAAGGAGTAACTGTTAATCACACAAGCACTCTAAAGATTAGCCAAGAGGCTCACATAAGGCTCATAACATAATCTCATACAAATCTCTAGTTAAAGATTAAGTGAACTATCTAATTGTTCTAAGCCCACTACACCTTTTCATTATTTATCTTTAACGTAACTAAGATTTACTAATCCAAATAGGCGGGTTCTATAGTCTATTAGATATGTCTTAAAAATATCTACAACTTTGTAGAAGGAACCAAAGGTTAATTCGGACCATAAGGGGTCCAAAATATGAATTTATGAAACTAAGGTTCATTCTGGTCAACTAACAGTCAACCATAACGGTCAACAGAGTCAACTAGCGGTAAATGTCAGTCAAAGGTCAATGTCCAGTTAAATAGTCAAGTCAAAGGTCAACTGGTCCATGTCAAGTTTCACTCAGTCAAACTGATTCAACTCAGTCAGATGGTCCGGGTCAGATAAGTCAGCTAGACGACTGGGATGACTAATATGCCAAATGCCTAAACCAAACTTCTATTCTATACAACAAAACACAACACAGATTCATACAAAAAAATGCATTTCCAACATTCAATTACAGCCCTACAGCTTAATCAAATAACAATCCCAATTTCTAATTCTTGATTCTCAAACAATTCTAGTTCTGTCACCATCTATACTCATCACAGTTGACATAATCTTCATATTTATGTTATCTTAACTTCAATTTAGTCTCAATCATCTTCACATCAGTGTCTTCACTATTAATCATGTTAACAACAATATCATCTCCAATTCAGTTCAACAGTAACTCTAAAAGCTCGATTCCTGTATCTTTCATCATTAAAATACAATCTCTAATATCATCATATTCTTCACTCCTACATTTTCAACTCAACTGCAATACCCTCAGCATCATCATCTTCTTAGCTTCATTCTCTGCAGCTCAACAATGTTTTAATCTCACATACTAAAGCTCTACTTACAAGTGAACCTCAATAACATTACTCCCATTACTTTGTTCATACCAGCAACATTACTAAATCTGCAACAGATCAGTAACCTATCCATATCAGTCCACTCCATTCATATTTGTATTACCAATTCAGTTTACCACTCTTATCTGATTTTACTTGAAATCCCAAACATATTTGTACTTCAATTCCATTATCATTTGCTTCACCAGAACAACCAATTATATCACCACTAACCCTGTTGAGTTACTGGCAAATCAATAGCTTCATCTGCAACTCAATAAAACTATCAGTCCTACACATTCATCTAACAGCAACATCTCTGCCTCATTATGACCGGCACAATTCCATTACTAACTCTAATCCTTCGTAATTGCAGCACTAGTAGCAACACCACCTTTACAACCCGTGGAGCTCCATAATCAAACATTAATCCTCAGAACTTCAGCAATATCAATTCATCCTTTAGTTTTGCAATTCCAGAAATCTTTTTCCTCCTCATAATACCATTTAAGTTAATTCCCAATTACAAACTCAAAGCCTAGTTTCTATTTCTTCTTTGCAGAACCTTAAATCAACACCCAACTTCAATCACCTCTAACCAAATCATCTCCTTCATCTGCTGATTCCGATTCAAACACCCTAATTTACAAGAACCCTAACTTCTGATTCAACTTTCTACAAAAACTGCAATTAAACCCAATACATGCGACTATTCATCAATTTACAACCCACTCTAAATCGATCAACAAAACATCAATTTCATAAACAATTTTCAATTAATTACAAAACCCTAAATTACCTGTTTTCTATTCTAAATCAGAACAGCTTCAAAACTTCAACTAAACACCAACCCACTCGATCTTCATCCAACAGAAACTCAAAACTCCTCTTAATCTCTCTTCCAACTCAAGAACAGAACCCTAATTAGATTCAACAACATCTCCTTCTTCTGCCGAGTTCAAATAAGATCAGCAACACCACCAGTAATCAATTCCTAGTTTTTACCCTAAGTTTCTCTTTGATTCGACTTCAGAATCATCTCACAAAATCGCCGGAGGCGATGGACAGAAGAAGAAGAAGAAAGAAGAATGAAGAATGAAGAAGAAAAGAAAAGAGAGAGCTTATCTGCTCGGGGTGAAGGGGATAAGACCAAGAATAATTGTTAAGGCGCCCAGAAATGGATAAGGCGGTTTGACAGCAAGATGACTGTTCTGATGAAATATTCTTCGTCCAGTGTCCGAATGACACGTTCAAGTAGTCCAATTCGCATAATCTCTTGAGTTTTATCTAACGGTACTAGTTTCGTATCTAGATCGTTGTTAGATTAATTCCTATTAATTAACGTCCGTGTTAAACTAATCGAGTCATTAGTGGTTAATTCATCTCTTGACTAGTCTAATAGCGTTGACGAACTTGAGGGTCCTTACAAGTTTCATCTAAGTCATTTGAACTAGTTATGGTTAAGATGAATAAGGTTGATATGAGAGTGTTCATATAGCTAACCTCGGTTAACTACGGTTGAACCAACATGGTGTACACGTTTAGGTACGGTTACTAAACCTAAATGAGGGTACATTTCATTTATGTGTAACAAGCTAAGTTCGATCTAACGGTTGAAAGATATTAGCTTGAATCTAATCAGGTTTTTATCTAACAGTGAATAATTAATGCTTTGTTACCAAGGTAACTCAGATTGCAAACCCTGATTTGAAAACTATATAAAGGAGAACTCTAGCAACTGGGAAAACTAATCCCCAAACCTCCTGTGTGATATTAGTTGTATAAGCTAGAGTCGATTCTCCTTTAACCTTAGGTTTTTCACGAAACCCTGTAGGTTAACGACTTAAAGACTTCATTGGGATTGTGAAGCCATACCCAACTATTTTCTTTGTAGTTGCGTGATCTGATCTTGTTGTTTCTATCATGTTTGAGTACGATATTCTTTAAGATTGGCTTGAGGTTTAATCTGCGATAGGCAAGATAAAAAGTAATCACAAACATCTTCGTCTCATCGTTTGTGATTCCACAATATCTTGTTTCGCTACCATACGGTTAAGATTATCATGAGGTGATTGACATTTATAGGTTGTTCTTCGGGAATATAAGTCCGGTATATCAATTGGTTCATGTTCACCTTGATTTATCAAAAGACAGAACAAAACTCGTAGGTATTTCTGTGGGAGACATATTTATCTATTCCTATAAAATTTTCTGTGTGAGACAGATTTGTTTATCAAATCTTCGACTTTGGGTTGTAGCAAGTCTTGGTTGTGGGTGAGATCAGCTAAGAGAATCAAGTGCGTAGTATCCTGTTGGGATCAGAGACGTAAGGAGCGGAACTGTACCTTAAATCAGTGTGAGATTGATTAAGGTTCAACTACAGTCCAGTCCGAACTTCATTGGTAGTAGGCTAGTGTCTGTAGCGGCTTAATACAGTGTGGTGTTCAAATCTGGACTAGGTCCCGGGGTTTTTCTGCATTTGCGGGTTTCCTCGTTAACAAAATTCCGGTGTATGTGTTATTTCTTTTCCGCATTATATTTTGTTATATAATTGAAATATCACAGTTTGTGCGTTGAATCGATCAACTGGGAAATCCAACCTTTGGTTGTTGATTGAAATTGATTGATCCTTGAACATTGGTCTTTGGTACCGTTCAAGTTATTTCTCTTATATTCAATCAGACTCGCAAATTCCTATTTGCTGATTGCAGATTGAATTGAGAGATAGAGATACAAAAACTCTTTGATATACTTTTCTCTAGATTGAGTCTAACTATCTAGTTGATTCTCTTGAAAGTATATTGGAGTTTGTCTATTGAGATTGCCAAACGAATTGTTGGGGTGTGGTTGTTAGACCCCCGCTTTTTCATGAAGATCGACCTTGGTCGGTCAAAGTGGCATGCCCGTGTCACCATATTGTCCGTGTCTCAATTTTGAAATTTTGGTATTTTCGGGTGCGCGTTTGAGCAATACTTTGGATTTTCAGAAGAGTTTGATCTTGACTGAAACTCTCAATTTGCTCGAATGAGCAAGTAGAACTTTTCTCGTGCGGCCAATATTTTGAAAATATTACAATAATAATATTTTAATATTTGTCGTGAGGAGCCTAGTCGGTCATGTGACCATTTGACTTTTTGGCCTTTTAATAGTTTGAGCAATATTTGAGAAAACATGGAAAAACCAAAGTTTTGCTCAAACGAAAGAGTTTCATTAGATGAAGGAAATAATAATTGTAATAATAAGGGATCATAAGGTGTGGGACCGGCCACGTCTAAAGCATGGCTGGCCGGCTAGTAGACCTGGTCCCTTGATATCTTTCCCTATTTTTAATTATTTTTCACCGTGTGAAGGAAATATGGGGAAACTAAGAGTTTTTCTCAAACGAGGGAGTTTGCTCAAATGAAAGAGTTTTCATGAGATTAGGAAAAATAATAAAATAAGATAAGATAAAAGGAAGAGGCATGGGACCGGCCGGCCGTTGAGCTCGATCCTCCTGGGCGCCTCTTTATTATATTATTAATATTAGTTTTCTTCCTTATTTTGCATAGGTTTCCTCGTTTGTCCATATTTTTGAGTGCTCGTACGTGCACTCGGATGCTCGTTCGTGCATTATTGCTAAGTACACTCACACCATTTTCTCGGGGCTTACTCGGTGGTGGCCCAGCTGCCCGATCAGTGAACATTTATTACTAATTCATAGAATTCAGCTAAGAATTAGCCATGAAACGGAGTAATAAAATAAAATGATTCTATACAGTGGGGGAGTATAGTCAGGGAACAACAAATAGTATGACGTCCTGAAGATGTTAGCGCTCTATACTAGCATGCAATATGTCTAGGAGCCGTCCAATTATTAAGAGATTCTATACACGTTCTCTCTACATATTCAAGGAACAACAAACTGTGTGACGTCCTGAAGACATTAACGCTCTATACTAGCATGCAATATGTCTAGGAGTCGTCCAATCATTTTGATTCTACGTAGAAGTGATGATGAAATGTGCAAAGTGCCGAAAGCTCAGCCGAGAGGCTTTTCGAGGAACATATTCATCATAGCTTTGAGAGGATGCTCGCTCAGTCAGAGATTGTGAAATGGTTCTCGGATCATAAAATATGAGTTTCACATACATTCCTGAAGCCGGGTCAGGAACATGCAGTATCATGCTTTTACGATTTTAGCCTTTGTCGAAAATCCACCATCAACATTAAGTCCCTTGCTTAGTGAGGGATGGTCATATTCTGCAGTAAGCTGATTAAAGATTTTTCGTGGGTTGTAGTAATGAGGTTCAAACTCTCGGACTTGTGAAGGATAATTTTTTTAGAAAATAAATATATATACAAATATTGACAAATTGGTAGAGAGTTACTGGGACTAAGGACTTGGCCAATTCTCATGCATATGGTACATTTTATTTATCCTTAACAATTATCGCTCAAAACATAAAATGTAAGGACTCTTATTTTTCCAATATAGATTCTCAGAATATTAGTTATAAATCGTAAGCATGGGACATCAAACATTTAAGCAAGCATGCCGCATCAAATAAAATGATAACTAATTAATCAAAATCATTTTTCAATTTTAAATCAATGCAAAAGTCATAAAAAGAATAAATTAAATTTACCAGAACGACGAAAATCGCCTCCTCCATTGTCCCAATGTTGGGTTTAGCTCATCATGGTGAAATACCTCTCAAAATATTTTATTAAGCTCAATTGGTGTTTACAATAAAGAGAAGAAGAGAAAACGGTGTGAAACTGTAATCTGCGACGCACAAAAGGCGTCCAGAATAAACGATAAAACCTAACTGCTGTTGTCGCTACGGTCCTAAGACCCACACCTACGACCCACGAGCCGCTGTCGTTGTCACTGTTGAAGAACGACGGTTTCTGAGAGTCTGTTCTTCGTGTTCTTCATCTTCATCAGGAGCATAAAACAGCAGCAGGAAGCTTGCTGTTCATGGTGATTTCTTGCTCCTCAGTTCTCCTCAAGCCCCCAAACTCTCGACAACCCTTCTAGGCAACCATAGAAACATATTTATAGCCAACAGACCCATCGAATCTCGCTCATTCACTCCATATAATTCTCTTTAACTCGGCAGTAAAGAAAAATATTCTTGGGAATATTTTCTTTCCATTCTTGCTCTGGTACGCATAGATTTCCATCCTGGTCACTCTAGAAGTGTTTACACACGACCCACAACGTTGCTAGAGCCCTCATGCATGATCAGAACACGCTCAAATCTTCTCCAATCCCGTGTCCAACCCGTGTTTCCCTGTTTTGCTTCCGTGAATTTTCCAGCTAATTATGGCCAAATTTGATCGAACCAAAAGCCCAAAACGTGTTTGATAGGACATAACACAACTTCCTACCAAAAATCAGCCATTGAATCGCCCTAGAACACGTTAAAAAATTCCAACAAACATCTGCCAGTTGATATATTTTTTTCCCGCAAATTTTTGGTTTTTGAATTTGGGAAGAAGATGTCCTTCCCCTAACCAGAACTGGGGTGTGAATAGCAGCTGTCTTGGGGGTGACCTGGGGGGTGCCCCTTAGTAATTAGGTTACCCCTTATCCAAAAGAGAGAGTCCGAATAACACTTGTCCTCCGGGTGACAAAATCAACTTTTCGAGCCGAATTTTCCAAAAATATTTATTTCCAAAAAAATACCTACAAATACATAAAATAACAAAATTAGTACAAAATCGAGTGCCAACAATATATAGTATTGAGATCAAATTAGACACAAAAATGTGTCTATCAAATACCCCCAAACTTATTATTTGCTAGTCCTCGAGCAAAATTTATTCTTGAAAAGTGACCGAGTTAATCTCGGGTGGGTTTATCAGAGGTGTACCCACAAAAACCAATACTCCAGACCCTAGCTATCTACGCAGAACCTTGGAAAGCACTAAAGAACCTCCTTGGTTGGCATACAAATATTGACTCTAAGAGGAAGAACCCTGATGCGAAATTCCAATTGATGTACACGAGTTTGCACTCAAGCATACTAAAATTCATATAAGTGACAGAGCTCTACTAAGATAGTTTCACAATTGACATCATACTCGGAGTCAGACTAATCACATGAAAAGATTAAGAAGATGGAAAAAGAAAAATGTAGATGGTTGAAAAGTGAACGGTGTTTCCCATATCTGTCTGAAGGCCTCTGCCAAGATGAACCTATCCTAATGGACTGAGATATCGGTCTGACTAATATCAATACAACTGGCATATACAAGGGAACCAGTGGTCAATAACTTAAATCTAGATCAACAAACTGGCAAATACAAGGGAACCAGCAGTTGACTACACATAACAATAACCATTTTTTTTAACTTAACGGTATGAATAGATCTTTTTGATCCAAGCGCATGCTTCTTGTCAGCAGATTACACGATAGTTCACACGGGTCCTGCATTCCACGCTTGCTTAGGCGACGGAAACAGGGAGAACACACACATATTGCTATCCAAGTGTTAGTATTTATTCTGATTGGTCTACTGGTCTGGTCTTCTTTTTTTTTTTTTGAAAAGGTAACTCAGTCAATCTATTTCACCCTAGCAAAGGTAACAACTTGAATCGTGTGCCCCACCAAATCACTTGAAATAAAAGAAAAATAAAAATAGAAAGTGAAAAGGACTCGACGAGATATGGCGAAACTATCATGTTAATTCTAACACCTGAGCTCTGTGCTTTTATGAATAGACTCTATAGATGTTTCCATCTAGTCAGATTGGTTCCTGAACTCCTAAAACAAAAATGTTTCCATCCACTTAGATTGGTTAGTGCTATCCTTAATAGGCGTAAATCTTTAGGCTCTGGAGTTTATTTATTGCAACTTAAAACTAACAAAAAGTTTCTTCCCCACCCCCAAACTTAAATCTAACATTGTCCTCAATGTTCTAAAGATAAAATTAAAAGCATGAACAAGGAGAAACTGTTACCACTTGAAGAAAAAGAGTTAAGGAAAGATATTACCATGTTGCATGAGATTGGGTTACCTCCCAAGAAGTGCTAAGTTTAAAGTCTTCAGCCAGACATCGGAAGGAATTAGTCACCTCATAGAATCATATAGAAGTAGTCGGAATAACTGTGGATCATCTGGATCAAAAAGTATTACCCACAAGAAGAGGAAACTGCAACGGACCAAAAAGATGCCGAACATACCCTTGTTTAAGACAACTACATCTAGTTGTGGCTCAGGTTCAGGTTCTATAACTGGGTCTAGATAACAGGTTTTCATCGGTTGTATTTCCTCAAAGCTAAGATCCGGTTCAGGTATTAGAGTCTGGAAAAACTCAACTAAGAACTTATAAGCACATAACAACAACCTGAATAACTGGGGATCCTCTAAGTCAATCAGATTTGACTCACACAGCTGACCACAATGAAAGAGGTGGTCTTCCTTAAGAAAATGTGTCGACCCTAATATCCTAAAGTGATTAGGTTTAGTCTCAAAACTTAATAACCGACACATCTTAAAATCAAAAGTTCCCACAATTGGTTGAAAAGTTTTTGGTGGGAAAACAAAGTCAATCTTGGTATCATAGCCTGGGTTAACCACATCAACCAGAGGATGGGTTTCTAACAACTGAGCTTCTTTCTGGACATCATTAGGTTCAGGAAAACGTGTACGAAGATAATTTTGTAAGATGGTTGAGGCAAAAATGTCAAATCCTACAGGAGGGTACTTTCTAAGAGTTAAAGCACACGGAGAATGATAATCACCCCCAAACTTAGAGTTTTTTGTGTCTCTAGGAAGACTAGTCACAATTTCCCTAATTTCTAGGTCATCATATTCCTGGAAATGGTCAATAGATTCTTCTAAGTTGGGTTCATCCTCACTCATTTCTACGAGTTTATCATCTTCTAAGACTAGTGTTTCTAAATCGCTAGATTCTAAAACAGTATTCTCAGGGTAAACTCTTTCCTCTAAACCATCATCACAATCATATAAATGATTATCAAAGAAAGTTTCATATAAAGGCTCATTAACTAAGGTGTTAATCAAAGTTACTTCCTCCAATCCATTAATAAGTTCATCAAATAATGGATTGTCCAATACTCTGTACGCTAAAGGATCATGAACTACATCGTCTAAAATGGTGGTATCTCTAGTCAGATCCACATCCTTTTGAATAGGTGAATAATCATTAAAATTATTGGGATCTGAACCAGAAATAATATTATCATTATGAAGCTCAAATGGAGTAACTAGTTCCGGATCACTATGCCTACAAATGTATGATTCTTCATCAATATTATCTTCATCATAATCATCATGAACCTCATCTAAAGTAGTGTCTTTTATTCTAACCTCGTCCTCTAGATTGGGCAAATATTCACTATTGATATCAAGGGTAGAATTGGAAACACTATATTGGAAATTAAGACTATCTTGAGCAGTTCTGTTCTGGGCCTCGATTAAAAGCTTTTGAATCGACTCACATGACTTCCTTATGGTATCGTGTATAGAAGGTTCACTCATGGGTGCATTTTGTTTATTCATTTCTAACACAAACCTATTTGTATTCTCAGTTAATTGTTTGAGAGACTCTTCTAGAGGAAGAACAGGTTCAGAAGGATCATAATAGGGACTAGTTTTCAATAGTTTGATTGTATCCTCTAGAGACGAAGAACTAGTACTATAATCTTCTTGCTCGTAATACTGATGCATGTGTGGATAGTAATTGGGCTCACCATGGTATGACCCATATCCTTCCAAAGGATGGCGTTCCCAACCACTATTCCCAACATGGTCATAAAAAGGATGATGTCCATATTCAAATTCAGGTCGATACTCATTGTATTGGCTTCTATCATACCAGTTCGACATTCTTAATTGCAAGGGAATTCTACACAACACAAACAAGGCCGACTCGACTCCACCAAAGAAAACCTAAAGATTTCTAGCAAACAAAAAGCATGATGGCTCCACTTAGATTGTTTCTAGACCAGCTTCTATCTTTCGAAAGGGAATTCGTTGCAATTTGAGCAAACCCCTCTGGAATCAATCCGAGTCAAAATAAGTTGAACTGAGGCGAGGGAAGCTCAGTGGAGCTTTGATACCCAAGGCCTCACCGCTATCACAAGGCGGCGCAGTCACGCATTCAACTCACAGAAACCGTCATGAAATTTGGAGTGTGCTTAAAGAGGAACCAATATTTTTCGAACGAGTTTCCTATTAAGCTCGTTACCCTATCGGTCTCGTTCTATTCCAAATTTTAAGCTTGGGTTCGCGTTAGGTTTCGTTTTCCTAAGGCGGGCAAGAAGGGAGCGGTGATGAAATCCGAACCCTTATCTTGTATTGGCCAGGCCTTGCCCTTTACTAGGAATTTAAAAACAGTCCAAATTCGTCCTCAATCAATGAATCACCTTAAGGAATGCAGTAACTCGCTTACAGGAGATTCGCGAGTGCTTCGATGGACTTACCTCCCGTACCAGACGGGGGATGAACTGTTGAAGTCGACTCGGGCCACGACTCCTATGTCATGTACGAACCCGAGGGGCCGAGACGATATAGTAATCGTCGTCCTTCCCTGCACACAGTTTATATATAATTTTTTTTTATTAATAATAAGACCCTTCCGTAGGGTTAAAAAAATGTCCAAAAATCCAGAATAAAGTCCAAATAAAAAGTCCAAAAAAAATTACAAAAATGATGAAAAAAAAAGCCTATTTACAAATTCTAAAAAAATAAATAAAAGCTATATACAGAAAAAAATAATAATAATAATAAATATTAAATCCTAAAAAAGAAAATTATGTCTTTTTTTTCCTTCTCCCTTAGCTTTTAGCTTTTAGCTTTAAGCTTTTTGTTCCCAAGTCCTTAGTATTCCACTTCGAACCTGTAAATCAAAGACACAAAAAGAAACGTAAAAAGGAACAAATAAAATAATAAAAAATAATAAAAACCTAAAAATTCTACCTAAGCACAAATCCACGTCGGCGGCGCCAAAATGATTAAAGATTTTTCGTGGGTTGTAGTAATGAGGTTCAAACTCTCGGACTTGTGAAGGATAATTTTTTTAGAAAATAAATATATATACAAATATTGACAAATTGGTAGAGAGTTACTGGGACTAAGGACTTGGCCAATTCTCATGCATATGGTACATTTTATTTATCCTTAACAATTATCGCTCAAAACATAAAATGTAAGGACTCTTATTTTGCCAATATAGATTCTCAGAATATTAGTTATAAATCGTAAGCATGGGACATCAAACATTTAAGCAAGCATGCCGCATCAAATAAAATGATAACTAATTAATCAAAATCATTTTTCAATTTTAAATCAATGCAAAAGTCATAAAAAGAATAAATTAAATTTACCAGAATGACGAAAATCGCCTCCTCCATTGTCCCAGTGTTGGGTTTAGCTCATCATGGTGAAATACCTCTCAAAATATTTTATTAAGCTCAATTGGTGTTTACAATAAAGAGAAGAAGAGAAAATGGTGTGAAACTGTAATCTGCGACGCACAAAAGGCGTCCAGAATAAACGATAAAACCTAACTGCTGTTGTCGCTACGGTCCTAAGACCCACACCTACGACCCACGAGCCGCTGTCGTTGTCACTGTTGAAGAACGACGGTTTCTGAGAGTCTGTTCTTCGTGTTTTTCATCTTCATCAGCAGCATAAAACAGCAGCAGGAAGCTTGCTGTTCATGGTGATTTCTTGCTCCTCAGTTCTCCTCAATCCCCCAAACTCTCGAAAACCCTTCTAGGCAACCATAGAAACATATTTATAGCCAACAGACCCATCGAATCTCGCTCATTCACTCCATATAATTCTCTTTAACTCGACAGTAAAGAAAAATATTCTTGGGAATATTTTCTTTCCATTCTTGCTCTGGTACGCATAGATTTCCATCCTGGTCACTCTATAAGTGTTTACACACGACCCACAACGTTGCTAGAGCCCTCATGCATGATCAGAACACGCTCAAATCTTCTCCAATCCCGTGTCCAACCCGTGTTTCCCTGTTTTTCTTCCGTGAATTGTCCAGCTAATTATGGCCAAATTTGATCGAACCAAAAGCCCAAAACGTGTTTGATAGGACATAACACAACTTCCTACCAAAAATCAGCCATTGAATCGCCCTAGAACACGTTCAAAAATTCCAACAAACATCTGCCAGTTGATATATTTTTTTCCCGCCAATTTTTGGTTTTTGAATTTGGGAAGAAGATGTCCTTCCCCTAACCAGAACTGGGGTGTGAATATCAGTTGCCTTGGGGGTGACCTGGGGGGTGCCCCTTAGTAATTAGGTTATCCCTTATCCAAAAGCGAGAGTCCGAATAACACTTGTCCTCGGGGTGACAAAATCAACTTTTCGAGCCGAATTTTCCAAAAATATTTATTTCCAAAAAAATACCTACAAATACATAAAATAACAAAATTAGTACAAAATCGAGTGCCAACAATATATAGTATTGAGATCAAATTAGACACAAAAATGTGTCTATCATAAGCACTGGATGGTGATTTTCCAGTAGACGAGATAAATAGTTGAACTCAGTCGTAAAAAAATTATTTCCAGAATCCCCGATTTGATCCAATGATATCATGTACAAGCAAATGCCTGGATAAGGGATCTGGCGGTATAATAGAGTGTCATCTCGCGAGCACGGAGAGATGCAGCACCGCTGATTCGGGCGATCAGACGCCCAAGTTTGGTCGGTATAGCGTTTACAGCGCGAGCCTAAAAAAGAAAATCCTTGTTTGATTAGGTTTTTGGAAATAAAATTGTTATAAAAGGGAAGAAACTCTAGAAAAAAAATTAGCTCTTCCTTGAACTGACCGGCCACCCCCTTGTTGATCTCTTCTCACGTCCGAGCAAGGAAGGAGGAGAAAGAATTTTTTCTGTCGGGATTGCCGCCGCCAACCGTCGTCGATAAACGTCAGGCCGGCACCGACCAGGTACGATTTTTTTTTCTTTCCTGAAGTTCAAAAATTGTTCACAAAACATAAATCTCATATGTGCACATGCATGCGAAAATTTTATGAATTTTTTTTGGGAAACGGACGCCCGTTCGTCCGTTAGTTTAAAAAATGAATAATAATCCCTAGTATGAAATATATATATATATATATATATATATATATATATATAAATATTTGAATAGACATGGTCTAATTGCAATCAAGAAAATTTTGTCTATGAGCTTTCATGAAAATAAAATTTTATTTTGAGTACGCAGAATTTTACAAAAATAGAAAAGACCGTCGGTTGATAGACGAATGCTCGTTCGAGCGATTTTTTTTTTATTCACGTGATTTAGGCAAAAAAATTTTTTAAAACATACGTGAGTTATTCACGAAATTTAAAAACTTTGTAAAGTCAAATTTTGATTTTGAGCAATTGTTAAAAGCACACAATTATTTGTGATGAAATAACGTGAATTATAAATTTTGTTACTTAATAATGTATGCACACACAATAGAAAATCAGTGAATGTTCATACGGTTAAGATTATGTAAATTGCTCACACGGTGAAAATTATGTGACTTGCTCACACGGTGAAAATTATGTGAATTGCTCACAATTTTATGAAAAATCAAGTTATGATTTTGAATAATGAATTTTGCTCGTCTTTGTGAAATTGTAAACAGGTAAGAGTTGGAGAGCTCCCATTTTTGTAGACGCTGATGTGAGCATCCTAATTATTTTGTGGTGCTTTAATTCCACTGCTTTGATGAAATTTGCATCTATGAATGGATGTCACAGCAGCTTTGCAAGGATGACTGATTCTTATGATATCACTTCCAAAGATGATACTTCCAGAGATGATACCTCCGCAGATACAACTTCAAGAAATGGTACCTCTGGGAGTTTCATTGATGAAGAAGAAGAAGCACTTGGAATAAAGAATACCCCAAACACTGATGATGACTTCTTTGTGGTTCAATATAGAACTGAAAAATGTCTCTTAGGTTCTTCGTTTCGTCTTCTTATAAATTCCAGGGATATTGCTCAGAGAAAATTGGTATCTCCTCGAGCGATAATCCTGTTTTGTCCGTTTTGTATATAGAATTCAAGTTTTCTCGAAAACCTTTAACATACTTTTTCTGGATGGGAGAGACATATGTTGGGTTATGATCGTGTACGAACTATGCTAGATCGTGCACAGGTGACACGAGCTATTCAAGTAGCTGGAGATTTATTTATCTACCATGATGTACGAGGTATGGTGGCTTTGCTCGCTCTCTGGTGTATTCCTACTCACACTTTCATATGCAGGTGTGGAGAATTTACCATCACTTGGGAGGATGTAGTTGCTTTATTGCATCTTCCAGTTACGGGTAATTTTCCTGAAGAACTTTCTGTAGAGGAGATTGCAATGTCTGATGTCTTGACAACTAAAATGCATGACATTAACAAATTATCCAGCAAGTTTTGTTATGCTCAATGGTTGAGGAACTGGTGGCCAAGAGATAGGATTCGTGAAAGACCTGTTGACGATACGTTAAACATTGCTGCTTTCTTGTGCTTGTGGTTGTCCAGAGAGGTACTTGAAGATAGTAGAAACTTTCTGAAGCCATTTGTGATTCCTTTTTCCATTAAGATGGCTCAACGTGAGAAATTTCCCATCGGTAGCCTGTTCTTGGGTTCATTATTCTCCAATTTAGACTCCTTAGTCATAGATTCCAGTGTTTCCAATGGCTTTATGAAAATTGAAACGTACGTTAACACAATGTTTCTCCAAGCCTTATTGTGGGAGCGCTTCAAGAATTATACACCGATCCCTCGTAGCATCTTACAGGGACTGAATGTTGATACTCGTCATGATTTCTCTGAGAAAGATAATGCCAGGATTATGCGTTGGTCCACAAAGCATCCTCGACTCAAGACACACCTAACCAATGTTTTAGACAACGAGTCTGAGTTTAATTTTAGTCCATGGGTGTCAGTTTCTTCTTTCGTCTCACAATTAATCACTTTTAATGCTACTGAAGAAAACGTCATTTTGGAATCTGGTACAGACCTGAGCGATGGTGAGAGATCCTTGATACTGAGTTGCACTCATGGTTACTTAATATCAATAATACAAGGAAAGTTTATGGTGGAGGAATATAATATCGATAGAGCGGCTCGAAAAATAGGCCTTGATCAGTGTGTTCCAGATGTTCGGAAGAGAAAGCCATTAGTCGACCAACTTAAAACTTCCTTAGATTGTATGCATTTGAATGAACGTGAATATTTGTTCCCTTTTTCTGACCGAGTCTCCTACCCAACCCCAGGTTATATAACTTTCTGGAATCATCAACTTGAATTTTTACATAATTTTGTAATGGTTGTTCAACCTCTGGTACAAGAACCTCTTTCTGTTAAGATGATTTCTGATTGACCAAGATTGAAATGTCTCTCCAGTGGTGATAAACGAAAAGTACTTCCAGAATGTTCACAGGTAAGTATTCTTCTTATGACTTTTGTAAAGACATGATAATCATGTCTTAATTATTTCATAAAATTTTGTCCGCAGGATGGTCATGTTGTGAGACCCCGACTCAATACAGACTTCACGGAAGTGGAAGAAAGTCCCCAGGGCGGAGAATCCAGAAGCAATGATTACAGGATGTTACCAAATAGGGTAAAGTCCCCAGCTGTTTCTTTGGTGAATTGTCAATGCTTCTTCCATCATGACTTTTTCCTTGTCCGTGTAATTTGGATCATGAAACCAATGTTTGTTATTTCGTTTCAGAATTTTTCTCCATCGAGCATTGATGGTCTCCAACTTGCTCCTGGGAAAGCAACTCATGAATCCAGTGCCGATGAAGAAGAAATTGATGTAAGTACTTCTTTACATAACCAATTATGACATTTCTTGAATGAAATAATAATGATTGTTGTTGATGCATTCAGGAGGAGATTATCATTGATAAAGAAAGCGCTGATGATGCTCATTCGTCTTCATAAGATGGTGATGGAGAGAATTCTCAAGAGCCGGAACCGAATGAAGGTAATAACGCTCCTAATGATGTCGCCGGCAATATCGATCCCTGGAACGACTTAGAGACCACTCAATCTAGACAGTCAGACTCAATCTAGGTAAAATTATCTCAAGGAGTTAATATCTCTCTCTTGTTTTGATTTACTCAAGTTAATAAAAATCAGCGAGTCCTAATCAAACACAAGGAATAACTTGGACGGTACCAAAGACCAATGTCCAAGGATCAATCAATGATAATCAACGACCAAAGGTTGGATTAATCTAATTAATGATCTAAACGCACAACCTGTATTACTTCAATTATAAAGATAAACAATATAATGCGGAAACTGAAATAACACAAACACCAGAAATTTTGTTAACAAGGAAACGACAAATGCAGAAAAACCCCGGGACCTAGTCCAGATTGAATACATACTGTATTAAGCCGCTATAGACACTAGCCTACTCCAAGCTAACTTCGGACCGGACTATAGTTGAACCCCAATCAGTCTCCCACTGATACAAGGTACAGTTGTATTCCTACGCCTCTGATCCCAGCAGGATACTGCGCACTTGATTCCCTTAGCTGATCTCACCCACAACTAAGAGTTTCTACGATCCAAAATCGCAGGCTTTAGCAATAAACAAATCTGTCTCACACAGACAAGTCTATCAAAGGATCAATCTGTCTCCCACAGAAAAACCCTAAAGTTTTTTGTTCCGTCTTTTGATAATAATCAAGGCGAACAGGAACCAATTGATAATCCGCTCTTATATTCCCGAAGAACAGCCTAGATTAATCAATCACCTCACAACAATCTTAATCGTATGGTACCGAAAAAAGATGTTGCGGAATCACAAACAATGAGACGAAGATGTTCGTGATTACTTTTTACATCTTGCCTATCGGAGAAATCAAACAATCTCAAGCCAATCAATATGATTGTACTGTTACGATAGAAGATGCAAGATCAGACCACATAACTACGATAAAAGTAGTATCGGTCTGGCTTCACAATCCCAATGAATCCTTTAAGTCGTTAACCTGGTTTTAGAAGAAGAAAACCAAAGGTTAAAGGAGAATCGACTCTAGCACGCAAACTAGTATCACACGTAAGGTGTGGGGATTAGTTTTGCAGAGTTGCTAGATGTCCCTTTATATAGCCTTTCAAATCAGGGTTTTGCCTTAGTTACAAAGCAATCAATATCCACTGTTAGATGAAAACCTGATTTAGATTCAGTCTAATATTTATCAACTGTTAGATCGAATACTTAGCCTGTTATACACAAATGAACTGCACGCTTCTAGGTTTGTTAACCGTACCCAAACGTGTGCATTGTTGGTTCAAAAATAGTTTAACCGAAAGGTTAACCATATGAGCATTTCATACCAACCATTTTCTTATTAACCATAACTAGCTCAAATGACTCAAATGAAATAGCTAAGAGAGTTGTTCAATTGCAAGGAAATATTATGTAACTACACAAGACACAATTGAAGCAAAGATGATTTGATTCACTCGAATCGGTTCATGAACTTTAATAGCCACGGTTTGCAAAAGCATTCCTTAGACTTTTAAGATTAAGTTCAGAAATCATCTTTAGATATATAACCTTCTCAAGTTCGCAGACTAGGTTCGCGGACTTAAGACACCGGACAGAGTTTCCAAACTCCAGCAGAAATTCTCGGGATGAGAACTTCGTCGGTTCGCGGACTGGGTTTGCGGACTTGGCTCACGCAAGTAGTTTGTCAACTCCAGCAGAAATTCTCGGGTTTGAGAACTTCGGCAGTTCGCGGACTGAGTTCGTGGACTTGGCACTTGCCATACTTTCGGATCTCTTGATCAACAAAGTTCGAGAACTTCGGTTCAAGGAATCCATTGGTTATGTAATCTAAACTCTCATTCCAATCATTGAAACATTGTTAGAGGACATTATACAGTTGTTACACCATTTCTCGTCAAAGCAATTTCCAAAGTGATTGAAACATTCATGACTTTCGTCACTAGGTAAAGATAAACTTGGTCGAAGCGAAAAGCTTGCCAACACATATTTCGAGATATAGATAGGCGAGGTATACTCGGCTCGAAATACCAAATGTGTATAATCTAGTCTATATATATAGCATACGACTTTTGTCTCAAAGAGTAGGAGATAGAATAGATAGACTTTTGAGTAACAGATAAGTTCAAGGCTCCACATACCTTTTTGTCGAGAAGTTCCACCGGTTCCTTGAGTAGATCTTCTACTTGTATGATTAATCGACATGAAGTCCTTGTGCTCAACTACACTTACTATCCTAGTCCGAGACTTAGTATAAGAGACTAGAAATCAAGACTTATAGTTTTGATCACTAACATTGACAAACATGCTTAAGATAGCAACGCATGCGAGTTTGACCGAGCAGTGCTCTAACAATCTCCCCCTTTGTCAATTTTAGTGACAAAACTATCAAGACATATGGAATATAAAAAAGATAATGAAACTTTAGTAGCTCCTATTCCACATGTCTAATCTTCAACATTCCTCGAAATCTTCGCCACTTCCAAGTACTCCAATGATCTCAAAGGTTGTAAGTTTAGCATCACCGTTGTTGAAGATCCGTAGCTATAACAATAAGAAAGCATCGGTCTCGATCATTGTTATACAGTGTCATAGTATTATTACACAGTGTCAAAGTACAATTGTATCACAACTTCAATAATAATACTATGGTGATATGATCACTCCCCCTTAGTCAATACTCTATCTCACATGAAAACCACTCCCCCTTATACAATGATCCGAAAACCATATGTATTTGTAGTGTGAACTACATATTAATTCTCCCCCTTTTTGTCAATAAAATTGGCAAAGGTACAAGAATGGGATCATAATGAAATTTACGTAAGAGACATTTCATGACTGTGAGAAAGAAACACACATCATCTTATTTAGATGCAATCATATAGCCAAAGCTAACAACATTCATCAAGGAGTTTAAAGATACAAGATAACCCCTCTAAAATTCCACAGCCGCACACCCCTCAAGATATGACCATTAAGCACAAGTTCAAAAGAACTCTCCCCCATTTGATGTCATTCCCGAATGAACAACAACGAGCGACCTTAATTTCAAGAGAAAAAAAAAGATTTTTATTGGACACCAAAACCATGAGAATGATTTTTATATCCAAAACTCAATCAAATTATTCATAAGAAAACCCATGAATAATTTAATCGGAATACATAATCAAATTAAACACAAAAATGATCAATTTAATTCATTGTGCTCAACATAAGTAAACTTATGGAGCAACGACTAAGATAACCATACAAGAGAGTGATTGGCTTAATCGTTCATATACTCAACACAAGAGAACTTGTGGAGTAATAACTAAATAACCAAGAGAATGATTAATTTAGTTCTAAATGCTCAACATAAAGTACCTCACGGAACAACCAACAAAGCTAATCAAAAATAATCAACTTGGTTGTATCGTGATCAACATAAGATACATTACAGAGCCTCACGGTAATAAAAAAAAGATGGATCAATGAAGATCAATACCGTGGAATACACAAGGATTCATTCTTTTGTACAAGCATATACAATAGCAATAATCCTTGGATACAAAAGATTTTAACCTATCTTCCGTCAAAGATTTACAACATAGGCTTAAATTTTGTATATGTCAAAAGTATATTCATCCTTAAATCAATAAACGAATACCAATTATGAACGACTTTACTTTTGACAAAATATGGGACAACATAGTTCACGGACGTAAACACCAATATCCCATAACAAGTTTCAATATAAAAAATCGTAAAGATTAAATACTGCAAACACATCATCCTCCAAATAGTTTTAGAATTTAAACATAAAAAAAAAACTAAAAACAAGAAGATGAAAACAATAGCTATGTGTAGTCACAATCATCGCTATTCAAAGAACTAGTTGTTCTTCCTACTAATCCAAAAAGAAGACATCCTAAGCAACAAGAAGCTTTTGCAAGGCCTCTTCAGAGAATTCCTTCTCATTATTGAAAAAATTGTTGATAATAGGATCAACCAATTCTTCCAACTCTTTTGGAATAATGGTCAACTTAGTAAGTTCTCTTTTCAGTTTACGTACGGTGTTCGTCGTTGAAGACATCATCCGTTCATAGTGAACAAGCTCTTCCAAAGATGAAGCGATTTGAGATTTTAAATCGTTTCTTTTGCTGATAAATTCTTTTACTAGGTTCCTGAAGCTAAAATCACCCTGATAAAAGGATACGAACCAGTTTGAGGAGAGACCTTTATTAAAAATTGCAGCCTTCACTTTGTTCGCCCTTGTGGAGGAAATTCTTGTACACCGGCGTACGTTATCTGCTTCAACTGCATTCCTGCTTGTGCTGCCTCTAGTTACAGGAGCCATGAACCAGTATTCCTTTAACGCACCATTTTTCAAACGACTAAAACCCTTGACAAGCAAAAACTTTTGTGGTTTTAAAGATTTATATAGTTTTTAAACAAAATTTTTAAACCAAGAATATACTACTTGAGACAAAAAGACGCAAATCTCCATTTTCTCAAGTTAACGATGAGGATGCGCACGTCTAGGGTTAGATAGAGACGTTGTGAGCCAAAAGCTCCCCTTGTTTATCACATCGTGAATTTTTAAGGTTAGTTATGTGAGCAGAGATCCTTCTCCTTTTGATTCTGGCAATACTTGTCATATGGGACCTATGGCAATTATACATTCGAAACCGCTTGTCCTTTAAAAAGAATACATAAGTAGGTTGAATGGTCTCAGGACATTCCACAGGTACAAAAGTTTCGTTAAACTCAAATTCCTCAATTCGTGGGTATCCTTGAGAGACAAGTCCGATAATATCTTTGACAATTGTGTCTAATTTATCAGACTCATTCCTGAATACCCATTTAGAACTAATACCAATGATTTTGGACTGACAAGGTACAAGATCCCACACGACTTGTCTTTGAAATTGATCTAACTCTTCATGAATTGCTTTTTCCCAAAAGGAATTGTTCAGAGTTTTATCAGAATTTCCTGGTTCTATTTGTGAAGAATAACGACTAATTTGAAGTTGTCCTTTTGTTTTGGCAGTAGAAACTCTTCCACTTTTATATTCGATGGATAACCCACACAATGGAGAATCGCCTATCACATGTAGTGAATGTCTCCAACAGCTGTCATGACACCAATGAAAGGAAGATGTAGAACTTGAAGCAAGGGTACCCATACCATCAGTATTTTTCTATTTAGAATTTCCTGACAGTTTTGTATGTCTCTTTAGAGTAACGAAAGGTTGTTTAGTTTTCATACAAGGATTACTCGCAACATTCAGACTCTTTAGAAACAACATACAAACTTGTTGAGGATGATTAGAAGAACAACAATATGACTCAGAACCTTGATGTTTGTCTGAGTGGTTCCTAGTCAAATTATTTTTGTCAACAACCGAATGTTGATTATTATCTGAATTATGACTATTCTTTGGGGAGGAACAACTGGATTTTCTCAGATTCACTGAGAGACTCTTACTAGATATCAAATCCTTAAGAATTGCAATTTCTGCAACAAGACCAGAGTAGATCCGGATTTTTTCATCCAATTTCTTTTGAAGAGTAACCAGTTTATCAGACCTTTTTCTACGGTTGTTTTTTAAACCTGGTGAAGCGTCAACTGAGACTTTATGGTCCATATAGTCAGATCGCTACAAACACAGACTTTTGAGGTCTTGAACGTGTTTGCCTGCTCTGATACCAATTGAAAAAGCGGGGGTCTAACAACACCACCCAATATTTCGCTAAAGAATCTGTATGGACTAACTCCGAAACACTTTCTAGAGAATCAACTAGGCAGTCAGACTCAATCTAGGTAAAAGTATCTCAAGGAGTTAATATCTCTCTCTTGTTTTGATTTACTCAAGCTAATAGAAATCAGTGAGTCCTAATCAAACACAAGGAATAACGTGGACGGTACCAAAGACCAATGTCTAAGGATCAATCAATGTTTATCAACAACCAAAGGTTGGATTAATCTAATTGATGATATAAACGCACAACATGTATTATTTCAATTATAAAGATAAACAATATAATGCGGAAACTGAAATAACACAGACACCAGAAATTTTGTTAACGAGGAAACCGCAAATGCAGAAAAACCCCGGGACCTAGTCCAGATTGAATACACACTGTATTAAGCCGTTACATACACTAGCCTACTCCAAGCTAACTTCAGACTGAACTATAGTTGAACCCCAATCAGTCTCCCACTGATCCAAGGTACAGTTGTACTCCTATGCCTCTGATCCCAGCAGGATACTGCGCACTTGATTCTCTTAGCTGATCTCACCTACAACTAAGGGCTGCTACGACCCAAAATTGCAGGCTTTAAAAATAAACAAATCTGTCTCACACAGACAAGTCTATCAAATGATCAATCTGTCTCCCACAGAAAAATCCTAAAGTTTTTTGTTCCGTCTTTTGATAATAATCAAGGAGAACAGGAACCAATTGATAATCCGCTCTTATATTCCCGAAGAACATCCTAGATTAATCAATCACCTTACAACAATCTTAATCGTATGGTAGCGAAACAAAATGTTGCGGAATCACAAACAATGAGACGAAGATAATTGTGATTACTTTTTATATCTTGCCTATCGGAGAAATCAAACAATCTCAAGCCAATCAATATGATTATACTGTTACGATTGAAGATGCGGGATCAGATCACACAACTACGATAAAAGTAGTATCGGTATGGCTTCATAATCCCAATGAAGTCTTTAAGTCGTTAACCTGGTTTTAGAAGAAGAAAACCAAAGGTTAAAGGAGAATCGGCTCTAGCACGCAAACTAGTATCACACCTAAGGTGTGGGGATTAGTTTTACAGAGTTGCTAGATGTCCCCTTATATAGCCTTTCAAATCAGGGTTTTGCCTTAGTTACAAAGCAATCAATATCCACCGTTAGATGAAAACCTGATTTAGTTTCAAGCTAATATTTTTGAAAAGGCGGGGGTCTAACAACACCACCCAATATTTCGCTTAGCAATCTATATGGACTAACTCCGAAATACTTTGATAGAGAATCAACTAGACAGTCAGACTCAATCTAGATTAAAGTATCTCAAGGAGTCAATATCTCTCACTTGTTTTGATTTACTCAAGCTAAAACAATAGCGAGTCTTTAATCAAACACAAGGAATAACTTGGACGGTACCAAAGACCAATATACAAGGATCAATCAATATCAATCAACAACCAAAGGTTGGATTTCCAATTGATGATCTTAACGCATAACCTGTATTATCAATTATATAAAACATAATGCGGAAAAGAAATAACACAGACACCAGAAGTTTTGTTAACGAGGAAATCGCAAATGCAGAAAAACCCCGGGACCAATTAAGCCGCTACAGACACTAGCCTACTACAAGCTAACTTCGGACTGGACTATAGTTGAACCCAATCAGTCTCCCGTCAATCCAAGGTACAGTTGTACTCCCTACGCCTCTGATCCCAGCAGGACACTGCGCACTTGATTCCCTTAACTGATCTCACCCACAACTAAGAGTTGTTGCAACCCAAAATCGCAGACTTGATAATAAACAAATCTGTCTCACACAGAAAAGTCTATCAAATGATAAATCTGTCTCCCACAAAAAAAACCCTAGGTTTTGTTCCGTCTTAAGATATAAAATCAAGGTGAACATGAACCAATTGATAATCCGGTCCTATATTCCCTAAGAACAACCTAGATTAATCAATCACCTCTCAACAATCCTTCTTGAATACACAAGCGGTTTGTCGAGGAATCACAAACAGTGAGACGAAGATGTTTGTGACTTCTTTATCTTTCCTATCGGAGAACTCTCACGATCTCAAGACAATCAAAGATTGTACTCGTATGATAGAAGATGCAAGATCAGATCACACAACTACGATAAAAGTAGTATCGGTCTGGCTTCACAATCCCAATGAAGTCTTTAAGTCGTTAACCTGGTTTTAAAGAAGAAAACCAAAGGTTAAAGGAGAATCGACTCTAGCGAGCGCACTAGTATCACACAGACGTGTGGGGATTAGTTTCGCACAATACTAGATGTCTCCTTTATATAGCCTTCAAATCAGAGCTTTTCCTTAGTTACAAAGCAATACAAATTCATCGTTAGATGAAAACCTGATTTAGATTCAAGCTAATATTTCTCAACTGTTAGATCGAAAACTTAGCTTGTCACACACACTTGGGTAGACGTTTACTGGGTTTGTGAAAACCATGCCCAAATGTGTACGTGTATGTTGGTTCAACATAGTAACCCAAAAGGTTAACCATATGAGCATTTCATATTAACCTAGTTCTTCTTCACCATAACTAGTTCAATTGAATCAAATGAACAAGTTAGAGAGTTGTTCAATTGCTATGAGATATTATGTAACTACACAAGACACAATTGAAACAAAAATGATTCGATTCGATGAATCGGCTCATGAACTTTATAGTCACGGTTTGCATAAAGCATTCCTTAGTAATTTAAGTTTCATGTTCAGAGCACACCTTTAGATCATAACCACTTATGCTCACAAACAAGTTCACGGACTTAAGGCAACCGGCAGAGTTTTCCAAACTCAGTAGAAAATCTCGACAAAGAGACTTACGCCAATTCGCGGACTAGGTGCGCGGACTAAGTTCGCGGACTAAACACGCAAACGAGTTTTTGGAAAATCCCAGCAGAATTTCTCGGTAAGAGAACTTTCGTCAGTTCGCGGACTGGGTTCGCGGACTTGGCAAAGCCAATTCCTCCGGTTTCTCTCAATCAACAAAGTTCGAAAACTTCGGATTAAAGAATACATGGTTATGTAATCTAAACTCTCATTCCAATCATTGAGACATTCTCAGAGGACGTTATATAGCCGTTATTCACAGACCGTTTCACGTCAGAGCAATTCTCAAAGTAATTGAAAATTTTCATGACTTTCGTCACTAGGTGAAGATAAACTTGATCAAAGTGAAACGCTTTACCAACACATGATTTCGAGAAAAAGATAAGTAGTGAATACTCAGCTCGAAATGTCAAATGTGTATGATCCAGTCTATATATCATACGACTTTTTGTCTCATAAGAAGTAGGAGATAGAATAGATAGACTTTTGAGTGATAGATAAGTTCAAGTCTCCACATACCTTTTTGTTGATGAAGTTCCACGGTTCCTTGAATAGATCTTCGTCGTTGTATAATGAATCGCCATGAAGTCCTTGAGCTCAACTACACTTTTCTATCCTAGTCCGAGACTTAGCTATAATAGACTAGAAATCAAGACTCATAGTTTTGATCACTAACATTGACAAACATGCTTGATATAGCAACGCATGCGAGGTCGACCGAGCTATGCTCTAACAATCTCCCCCTTTGTCAATTTTAGTGAAAAAACTATTAATACATATGGAATACAAAAAAGATAAACTTTAGTGGCTCCTATTCCATAGTCTAATCTTCAACGTTCCTTGAAATCTTCGTCCTTCCAAGTACTCCAATGATCCCAAAGGTTGTAAGTTTCACACCACCGTTGTTGAAGATCCGTAGCTATAACAATGAGAGAAATCGAGATCTCGATCATTATTATACAGTGTCATAGTATCATTATGTGACATCAAAGTCCAATTGCATCACGACTTTAACAACAATACTATGGTGATATGTATCACTACCCCTTAGTCAATACTCCATCTCGATCATGGAAACCACTCCCCCTTACACAATGATCCGAAAACCATATGTACTTGTATGTGTGAACTACATTATTTCTCCCCATTTTTGTCAATAAAATTGGCAAAGGTAAAAGAACGGGATCATAATGAAATTTCCACAAGATACATTTCATAGACAAAAAAAAAATACATACCAACTTAATTTAGATGCAATCATTGTAGATGGGGAAAAACGATTTGCTGGTTTTTAAGGAATTGAGGAGACGACCGTACGGAGGAGACTCCTCGAACCGAGCGAAATGTTAAACCTCACACAAATGCACCGCTGCAAAAGGGGTGCTTTAGATTCGAGATATCAATCTGTAGTACTCCGGCCTAAATCAAGACAATGACCGTTCCAGAGTAAATTCGGTCACAAGAGAGGATGGGTTGATCTGTAGGAGGGAAGCTGGGAAATGTGTGGAATCAATGGTAATCAAAGATTGTGGGTGTGTGAATTCTAAATATGATAAGCTCTGAATGATTGAAATTGCTCAATTGAGAGTAGTTGCTCAATTGATGAGTTGATGATCTCGTGTTGTCAATGAGACGTGAGATTGATGATACTGTTGATGCTTCAATCATGATTCAGAGACTTATTTATATTGCTGAAATTTTAGACACCATGATCCCATGAAGTGTGACAGTTGATGGAATCAAGGAGTGGGAAAGTGGAGATCGTGTTTGAAACCAGTTTCTCAACATGTGGAGACTTGGTCGATTTTCCACCCACTACCTCGTGAATTCCTTCAACTGACTGCACGACTTTCTCACATTCCATCGTGTGTTTGAACACACGTGCCGTAGACCGCCAGACCAAAACCCTAAGTGATATCCCCCCAAGTGACACGATTGACGTCTCATGGTTTGTTAGTCAATTGATGACTTCGTGGTTTGATGGGACAATGATTCCATGTAGTTTCTGAGTGTCGAACATGATGTTCTGAAACTCATGAATTGAACATGTCATGAGACAGAGGTATAATTCTTACGATGAAGTAACCAAGTATTGCTCATTCGATGGATCGTTGAATATTGATTGTTGAACCAATATTCCTTGGTTTGAGAAAATATTTATCATCTGAGCAAGTGTTGCTCATGTGATGAATTGTTAAATATTTGATCGTCTGAGCATGTGTTGCTCATCTGATGGATTATTGGCAGCGCACCAAAAGTATTAATTAGAATACTGGTCGTTGAACCGAGCATAATCAATAAAATTAATGACCACGAGGCCGTCGTAAAATTATTAAGGTTGGAATCTGGAATGATGATCCTTGGATTCAGAAACCCTAATTTGATCACTTGATGATCAATTCATGGTTCGTCAGAAGTTTAACCGTAGGATGAAGGAGGGAGCGACTATATGGGACCGTGGATCAACCATGTAGTGTCCATATGCTCATGTGAGAAAATACGAAGAACTCCTGAAAAGTTGACGATTTGTTGGTGGAAGAATGATTAAATGCTGGCTTAATCATTTATTCAAAAATGCTCGTCTGAGCCTTAGGTGAGAAAACCTAATTAATTATGACGAGGCGAGGGACCGCCATGGAGTCATGAAACCGGCTCTGGGTTGTCACATGACCGCATGACGATCACTTCATGAAGATCCAAAGTGTTTGGAACAGTTTTGGACCTAATACGAGCAATTGTGCAAATTAGGTCAAAACTGTGAAAATTGATGGGACCGGCTTCCGTGAGCCAAAGAGCCAATCTTGGTCGGTCAAGATAGCATTCTCGTGTCCCCAAGGCGTCCGCTTCTCAGTCCTGAGAATTTTGATATTTTCTAGCGTGCAATTGAGCATCCATTCGAGAAAATATGCCAAAATTAGGGTTTCGACGAAACTGAAGAAAACACCATGAGATGATGAAAAATAATTATAAAATAAGGAATGAGGAGGCGTGGGACCGCCGTGGTCAAGGCATGGTCGGCCGGTCGTGACCACGGTCCCGTGGTGCCTTTTCCTTAATTTTATAATATTTTGATGATTTTATTAAAAATTCATGAATTTTGAGAAATTTGATGAATTTAGGGAGTTTCCATGAATTGAAGGAGTTTTCATGAGTTCATGGAAGCAAAATATTAAAATAATAAAAACACAGGCGTGTGGGACCATGGAGGCATGGGGGCCGGCTATGGACCGATCCCACGAGTTTTTCATAATTTTTTAATATTTTTAGGTATTTTTGATGATTTGAGGGAATCTTTCCTAATTTGAGAGAAATACCATAAAATCAAGGAATTTGATGACATCAAGGAAAATATAAGATAAATAACAATAAAATAATAAAGCAAAGGGCGTGTGGGACCGGCTAGGGCATGGCTGGCCGACTAGTGGCCCGATCCCACAAGTTTTCATAATTTTATTTTATTATTATATGATGATTTGTGCAAAAAATACCATGAAATCAATGAGTTTTTTCATGAAATTAGAGAAATAATAATAATAATAATAAAATAATAAGGAACCGTGGGATGTGGGGCCGGCTGGGACCAAGGCATGGTCGGTTGGCCAATGGTCACGCCCCACACTCCTTTCCTTAATTTTATATTATTTGTTATGGATTTATGGAAGTACCATGAAACCGAGGAGCTTCCTCGAGACGAAGGAAATTTGATCAGATGAGAGAATTTTCATCAAATCATGGAAAATAATAAAAATGTATTACAAATATAAAACTGTCGTGGAACTGACCACGGCACGGTCAGTAGGTCGTGTGTCCGTGTTCCCAGTACCTTGGTCAATATTTTTAATTATTTATTATTTTCTTCCCTATTTTGCATAGGTTCATCGTTTCGTTGTATTTTGAAATACTCGTTCGTGCGGTGACTGTTAGTGTATCGTTGTTGAATACACTTTCACCATTTGAATCGGGGCTTACTTAGAGGTAGCTCAGACGCTCGGTTGTTGATTATTTATTAATAATTGTGGAATTCAGTGGAGAATAATTCACAAAACTGAGTAATAAGATGTTTATTATTAATTCATAGGATCAGCTGAGGATTTGACTATGAATTCAGAATAATAAAGTGAGCATTACCATTTCATGGGATCGTAGATTCGACCATAGAATCGGAGTAATTAAGTTTTATCTATTACCATTTATGAGACCAGTTGTGGATTCGATCATGAAATCAGAGTAATGAGATAATATAGTTATTGCTATTCTATGAGATCAAGCTGTGGATTTGATCATAGAATCAGAACAATTGTTTATTTCCATTCCATGGGACCAGTCGTGGATTCGACCATGGAATAAGAGCAATAATAGATTATTCTGGGAATTCAGTAGTGAATGTCACGACAGAATTAATCTTAATTAGGAATAATTAACTTTGTGGCTCTATACTAGAAGAGCAAGTTGTCTAGGAGCATTAATTATCCCGATATGAGCTTGTCGGTAAGTCATATCCTTTATATAGTCAGGGTAAACTCGTTGTTTGTTCTTGAAGACGTTATCGCTCTATACTAGCAGAGCAAGCTGTCTAGGAGCCGTCCATCTCGTGATACTATATAGAAATAATCACTGAAAGTGTTCAGTATTCATGAGATATGTCGTTGTCCAGTCGTGAGACTACATATCTACATGTACTCTGAGAGACAGTACTCTCCGTTGAGAATTCGATGAGAGACCCGTGTCTC
The DNA here is from genome assembly GCF_003573695.1 of Papaver somniferum. NCBI lineage: Eukaryota > Viridiplantae > Streptophyta > Magnoliopsida > Ranunculales > Papaveraceae > Papaver > Papaver somniferum. The sequence continues at coordinate 112,839,609 of NC_039364.1, forward strand.
AATACTCACGTCTGATTGCTGGATCAGAGCTTCGTATAATTATGAGTTTACGATTTTAGCTCTTGTCGAAAATCCACCATCTACATTAAGTCCCCTGCTTACTGAGGAAAGTTGTGTAACCTGTGTTCCTCATTCAACATTAAATGGTGATTTTCCGGCCATAAATAATAATACCAGTAATTGAACTTAGTCGTAAGTTGAGACGTTACCGGATTTAGAGAGCATGAGCAAACCACGACTTGATGAAGGATTCAATGTCATGATTGGAGCGTTGTTTGATGAGCATAAATTGGTGTTGAACCGCTGATTCGATGGTGGAACCTTGGTCGATTTGGGATTCACGGGTCCGGGACCAAGAAAGGGAATCCGCGGGCGTTCGTTCGTTAGTTTAAGAAACAAACAAGATAGACCTGAGTCTAATGATAAAATTTCGTCTATGAGCTTTCACGAAGAAAAAATTTTTATTATTTTTTTTTAAATATGTGAGATTTCACAAAGTGGAATAAACTCTCGTTTCAAAGGTGAATGCTCGTACGAGAGAAAAGTTTTTAATTTTAATAGACTTGCGTCTGTTAGTAATAAAATTTTGTTTATGAGCTTTCATGAAATTTTTTATCTTCGAGCTTTCAGAAATCTTTGAAAATATACTCTCGCTTCAAAGACAGATGCTCGTGCGAGGGAGCAAAAAATATAGACATCTTTTTCAAATTTACGTGAGTTTCACGTTAAATATTTATATATTTTGTAAAATCATGTTTTGATTTTGAACAACTGTTGAAAGTATACAATTATATATGATGAAATAATGTCTATATGTGAGTTTTCACAATTGTAAAATGGACGTCTGTCCAATTTTTGAAAAACCAGTGAATGTTAAAATGCACGTGGGTTGTTCATGGTTTGATGACTATCAAGTCATGATTTTGAATAATGAATTTTGCTCGACTTTGCAGGTTTGAAGGAACGAGCAAATTTTCGAAATTTTGACGTTATAATCACTACAGCTAGTGAAATTGTAAATAGGTAAGAGTTGGATTTTTACCGTTTCAGTGCGTGCTTGTTGTTGGTATATCCATGACTTCGTATATTTCGCCTCAGATAGTGGTGACTTCTGGTTACAACCACCCTTCTGGATCTTCCGGTGATCACTTCAGAAATATCAAGTCGAACATGAAGAGCAGATGTTCATCCTGGGATGAATCAACCTTTCAGAGACGCTGGAAAGCTGGTACTTTGTACGTCTCTAGATCATCTGTGAGTCGTCCCTTATCAGCATAAGCACCGCCGACTTCAGCAAATGAGGCTATCGGCTGAAGATGAATTTCGGCTTTGTGTTGATGATGTAGCTCTTGATTCAGATGTGGATGAACGAAGAATTTCGCCATAATTCGTCATCGGAAAATATAGAAGTTAGGTCTTCATTGAAATTGTTGTAGAATCTTCGTTCGATGTTGGATTTTCGAGGTCTACCCATGTATCCTCATGCCCAGGAAATTTCCAAACTTTAGCAAAGAAGCTTTTTGGGTTCCGAGCATGTTTAGGATCCGAAATCGACGAAACAGTAAACTTCCAGGAGACCTTCAGAAAATTTTCAGCTGGGATGTGGTCCAATGTTTTGGCCACAACTCTTCGCTCGTTTCTTCAATTGCTGTGAATTTTGGATATGTTTAAGAGGACATCCATACGAATAGAATGGTGTACGACCCATCCACAAATTCTTCACCAATTGCTCCCATCTCGTCAGTTTGTACAGGACAGTGTAAAATCATCTCAGACAAGCTTGTTGTAAAACATTCATGTTGTGTCTTTAGACCATTCGCTTGTGTCTTGAACGGTTGATGAAGGATTTTAATGTCATTGATTCCTTTGAGATCTGGACCCTTTGATTGATACATGAGCATGGTGCTTGCAGCGCCATCTTGCTTCTGTCAGTCGTAGAAACATCACTTCTGAAACCCTAGTCACGAGACCGTAGCTGAGGTTGCTCTCGAGACGGGATGATGTAATGACCATGATTTCATATCCTGGTAGTAGCATTGCTTTTATGATGAATGATTAGCACATGAGAGTCTGGTGTCACAAGTCTTGGACTGTGAAACTGATCGTCATGATCAGTGGACCGTCAGTCCCCAGTATTTTGTTAAATCTCTCCTTTTCCTTTTCTCTTCTTCTGGCAAGACTTGGATAGAGGACCCAGGTAGAAAAATTGATATAAAGACCTAGGTGGTCGAATTTGGAGGTAACTTGATGAAGGACTTAGCGAAAAGACCTAATGGACACCGATCGACTGTGGAAGTTATGAATCCCGTCTAAGAATTGCTGCCTACATGTTGTACGCTCTGGAAGCTGTAGGAATCTCATACGACGCCGGAATTTGATGCTTGACCCTAACTTTTGAAACTAAGAGACTGAGTTATATAATGAGACAAGAATCACTCAATTTGGAGTTGTAGAGGTCATCCAACGAAGCGTACACATTTGTAATTTGTAATCCCGTATAAATTTTTCAGATTTCGTAGACCTGACGGTAAAGGCCATATCTTTCAGCTCGTATGTCCGTCTGATGCTCCCTTTTGGTATGTTGTAGAAGAGACATAGACGAACATCTTTCGTTGAGGAAGAATTGTCCCATTCCTCACCCATTGGTACGTTTTTGCAAACCCATGGCCTGGAGTGTGTTGTATCTCATTTGTAGAGGTGGTGAGAACATCTTGTAGAATACTTTGGATTATGCCCACCGGTCGTGCCGGATTTGGGAAGACTTTCATGTGATCATGTTGTCCGGTCTTCACATCTTGATATGAATCATTGGTTCTTAGAGAATTCCGCTTCATGTGTAACACTTCAGAGAATGATTAGTTGATGAAGCCCTGAGGATGTTGCTCCTGAGACCGTTGTTGGTGCTGAAACCATGAACGATTACGCTCTAGAGGTCCTTGTCGATGCTGATATCATGGATGGTGTTCCTCTAGAGATTATTGTTAATGATGATACCATGGTTTAAGTTGCTCCAAAGACCGAAAAGGCTAGTATCTTTGCTTCTCCATCCAGTGAGCCTTTTACTGAGTGTCCCTAAGATGAAGGTGTACTGAGAGTTCAACTTGAATGCTCCTGAAAGCATAACTCAGGTTTCCCAGTGTATGTTGAAGGAGTTAGCGCCATCCACGTATGAATGATGTTGCATCTGCTTCGGAAGTCTTATCCTGGGATAATGAAGACTTGTCGATTGTAGTTTAGTTACACTTTGATCGTGCTGGTGTTGAATCAGTGTGTCATCCTCGAGATATTGATGCTGAAGCCAGATGCGAAGGTGTACTATTTGGTTGGGAGTACAATTTGAAGACTTCTTAGGTGCTTGAGCGTTGAAGCGCATATTACTTAAGCATCGAATGTCTTAGATTTGATCGTCTCGACCCTGGAGTATCTTCTGTTGATTCAGCATATCTTTCATTGCAGTAGTGGGATTCGACACTTGTGAAGACATCAGAGCTTTCTGATTTTGTGGAACACATGGACTTGCAGGAGAAACGCCCAAAGTGTTCTTTGCCATGTTTGGACGTCAGTAATGAATGTTTCAGTGCTTGAATCGGAGAAACGTCAGATTCAACCACTTGGTAAAATACTAATGTGGTGAAGCTACCATTCATAATGTCTTGTAGAGTTGCTAGCATAATTAAGTCCCCATGCTAGGATAGCATGTGGGGAAATAAATGACATAGACACAGAATGAGACTTGCCTGAGTGCGGAACCTCTTGATGAATGTCTATGCATCTTTTGCAGGTTCTTGGTTCAACCTCGTCAAAGTTTGAAATTCCTTAAAGTACTCTGACGATGGAATGTCCGTCAAATCTTATGGATCAGAACTTTCTTCGTTGGAGAGATGTGTAACCAAAGGCACTTTGCAAGTACCCATCTTTTCATCGCGGATCCACGCTCGTCTGAAGGACATGTCATATCCTGGATCTTCCTGATTATGTGAAACTTGGTTGAACTTATGTTTACTTTGAGAATGATGTAGCGATAAGTATCTCCGAGCGCTCCTTCAAGGTCTCTGATTGAGATGGATCATGAGTATCTTCTTGTCGAGTGATGCATGTGAATCCGATGGCTTTCAGTGGAATATTGTTGATGGCGGTGTCAGCATCGATCAACGTTCTTCCAAATTCGTTTCTTCTGAGATTGACTGTGATCAGCAGTCCCCAGTCGTATATCTCTTGATCTGTAGCTGGAGGCTCAAGAAGTATTTTCGGAATGGACTTCTTGACACAATGTGGTTCAGTAATGTGAACATGTCTCTCCTTTGTGCCTCCGATAGATAAAGCAATTCACGTTCGACCAAGGATTGAACTGCCTCTTTGATAGGTTATTCAGAGAGTGTAAAGGTTCTGACTGGGAGAGGATTCTTGTGTACTCCTTCAGTCCCCAGTTGAAGCTATTTTGGATCAACCTTCTCTTTGAAAATGTGCTTCAAAACTCCGCAGTCGCTTGTTGGATGATTGAAGAACTTGTGGAAGTCACCTCTTCAATGGAAAAAAGGAAAGTCAGGTGCTTCTTGATCAGGAACTCTTGTGCGTTGGTCAGAGGATTGTGCATCTTGCTTATCCTTCCTTTGTGCTTTTGAAGGAGCCGAGGTATGCTTGCGCGGACGGTTTGGGTTTCTGTTTGCTCCCTTATGCAACAGTGTTTGTGGAAGGCTGGAGGTTTTACTGCTTCTTGATCAGACGTCTGCTACCTCGAGTGTCTCGCGGTTCTTCAGCCTTTGTAGCTTTTGTTCTTTCCAACAGAGCAGGCGCAGTGGTTGCTGATCTCTTCGCAGCTTTATGAAGCTCTGAGAAAGTCTGGAATCGGAGATTCTCCAGTAGAGCTCCGTAAACCGGGAGCATGCCGTTGATGCACAAATCTACTAGTTGTTGCTCTGTGACATTTGGGTCATGACAATCCAGGGCTTGGACTCTGAATATTTTCACGTAGTCGTTGGGATTTTCACCGACCCTCTGAAACATTCTTCCAAGGTCAGAGAGAGTAACTTGCTCTGACACGAAAAAGTACTTCATGTAGAAGGCGGTGATCATTTCTCCCCAATTGTTGGTGGTCCCCGGTGCGTAGCGGCAGTATAAGGAGGTTGGTGACGATGGACATGTGATATATTGTCTTTTCCACAGTTTTCCAGAAGGCGCTCCACGTCTTCCCGAGTAATGAAATTTGATGGTTCCTTTGCTGATGAACCTGCAGCTTTGCCGGTTTCATCATTATCCACTGTATCGATTGGGATTAGTTCATGATCAGCAGCATCTGAGGATTTCTCCTTCTCTTTTCCCTTTTCTTGAGTCTTTTCTGACATCTTATCAGTAAGAGTTTTGAGATAATTACACAGCTCCTTCTGTGTAGCATCCATGTCAGTCTGATTCTTTGCAAGAGTCTCTTGCGCTTTGATAAGATCAAAAATATAGGTGGTGGATTTCCTCTGACTTCTTCAGGGTGTCGACCGAACAGGGGATGACACTCACACATGAGGAGGAGTAATGTCACCACCGTCAGTGTCGGAGGCCGGAATTGTTTCCGAGATATTCTGATTGTCGTTGTTGTTGCTAGTGCTAGCGTTGTTTGTATTAGGATCTGCGATCGTACGTACGTGACCTAAGATCAACCATCTTGTGAAAGCTTCAGATTGCAACCGAGAGATTAATCTCCCACTGTGGTCGCCAATCTGTAGATGGGGAAAAACGATTTGCTGGTTTTTAAGAAATTGAGGAGATGACCGTACGGAGGAGACTCCTCGAACCGAGCGAAATGTTAAACCTCAAACAGATGCACCGCTGCAAAGGGGGTGCTTTAGATTCGAGATATCAATATGTAGTACTCCGACCTAAATCAAGACAATGACCGTTCCAGAGTAAATTCGGTCACAAGAGAGGATGGGTTGATCTGTAGGAGGGAAGCTGGGAAATGTGTGGAATCAATGGTAATCAAAGATTGTGGGTGTGTGAATTCTGAATATGATAAGCTCTAAATGATTGAAATTTCTCAATTGAGAGTAGTTGCTCAATTGATGAGTTGATGATCTCGTGTTGTCGATAAGACGTGAGATTGATGATACTGTTGATATTTCAATCATGATTCAGAGACTTATTTATATTGCTGGAATTTTAGACACCATGATCCCATGAAGTGTGACAGTTGATGGAATCAAGGAGTGGGAAAGTGGAGATCGTGTTTGAAACCAGTTGCTCAACATGTGGAGACTTGGTCGATTTTCCACCCACTACCTCGTGAATTCCTTCAACTGACTGCACGACTTGCTCATATTCCATCGTGTGTTTGAACACACGTGCCTAGACCGCCAGACCAAAACCCTAAGTGATATCCCCCCAAGTGACACGATTGACGTCTCGTGGTTTGTTAGTCAATTGATGACTTCGTGGTTTGATGGGACGATGAGTCCATGTAGTTGCTGAGTGTCGAACATGATGTTCTGAAACTCATGAATTGAACATGTCATGAGACAAAGGTATAATTCTTACGATGAAGTGACCAAGTATTGCTCATTCGATGGATCGTTGAATATTGATTGTTGAACCAATATTCCTTGGTTTGAGCAAATACTTATCATCTGAGCAAGTGTTGCTCATGTGATGAATTGTTAAATATTTGATCGTCTGAGCATGTGTTGCTCATCTAATGGATTATTGGCAGCGCACCAAAAGTATTAATTACAATACTGGTCGTTGAACCGAGCATAACTAATAAAATTAAGGACCACGAGGCCGTCGTAAAATTATTAAGGTTGGAATCTGGAATGATGATCCTTGGATTCAGAAACCCTAATTTGATCAATTGATGATCAATTCATGGTTCGTCAGAAGTTTAACCGTAGGAAGAAGGAGGGAGCGACTATATGGGACCGTGGATCAACCATGTAGTGTCCATATACTCACGTGAGCAAATACGAAGAACTCCTGAAAAGTTGACGATTTGTTGGTGGAAGAATGATTAAATGCTGGCTTAATCATTTATTAAAAAATGCTCGTCGGAGCCTTAGGTGAGAAAACCTAATTAATTATGACGAGGCGAGGGACCGACCATGGAGTCATGAAACCGGCTCTGGGTTGTCACGTGACCGCCTGACGATCACTTCATGAAAATCCAAAGTGTTTGGAAGAGTTTTGGACCTAATACGAGCAATTGTGCAAATTAGGTCAAAACTGTAAAAATTGATAGGACCGGCTTCCGTGAGCCAAAGAACCAATCTTGTTCGGTCAAGATAGCGTGCTCGTGTCCCCAAGGCGTCCGCGTCTCAGTCCTGAGAATTTTGATATTTTCTGGCGTGCAATTGAGCGTCCATTCGAGAAAATATGTCAAAATTAGGGTTTCGACGAAACTGAGGAAAACACCATGAGATGATGAAAATAATTATAAAATAAGGAATGAGGAGGCGTGGGACCATCGTGGTCAAGGCATGGTCGGCCGGTCGTGACCACGGTCCCGTGGTGCCTTTTCCTTAATTTTATAATATTTTGATGATTTTATGAAAAATTCATGAATTTTGAGAAATTTGATGAATTTAGGAAGTTTCCATGAATTGAAGGAGTTTTCATGAGTTCATGGAAGCAAAATATTAAAATAATAAAAATACGGGCGTGTGGGACCATGGAGGCATGGCCGGCCGGCTATGGACCGGTCCCACGAGTTTTTCATAATTTTTTAATATTTTTAGGTATTTTTGATGATTTGAGGGAATTTTTCCTAATTTGAGAGAAATACCATAAAATCAAGGAATTTGATGAATTCAAGGAAAAATAAGATAAATAATAATAAAATAATAAATCAAAGGGCGTGTGGGACCGTCTAGGGCATGGCCGACCGGCTAGTGGCCAGATCCCATAAGTTTTCATTATTTTATTTTATTTTATTATTATGTGATGATTTGTGCAAAAAATACCATGAAATCAAGGAGTTTTTTCATGAAATTAGAGAAATAATAATAAAATAATAAGGAACCGTGGGGTGTGGGGTCGGCTGGGACCAAGGCATGGCCGGTTGGCCAATGGTCACGCCCCACACTCCTTTCCTTAATTTTATATTATTTGTTATAGATTTATGGAAGTACCATGAAACCGAGGAGCTTCCTCGAGACGAAGGAAATTTGATCAGATGAGAGAATTTTCATCAAATCATGGAAAATAATAAAAATGTATTAAAAATATAAAACTAGCGTGGAACTGACCATGGCACGGTCGGTAGGTCGTGTGTCCGTGTTCCCATCACCTTGGTCAATATCTTTAATTATTTATTATTTTCTTCCCTATTTTGCATAGGTTCATCGTTTCGTTGTATTTTGAAATACTCGTTCGTGCGGTGACTGTTAGTGTATCGTCGTTGAATACACTTTCACCATTTGAATCGGGGCTTACTTAGAGGTAGCTCAGACGCCCGGTTGTTGATTATTTATTACTAATTGTGGAATTCAGTGGAGAATAATTCACAAAACTGAGTAATAAGATGTTTATTATTAATTCATAGGATCAGCTGAGGATTCGACTAAGAATTCAGAATAATAAAGTGAGCATTACCATTCCATGGGATCGTAGATTCGACCATAGAATCGGAGTAATTAAGTTTTATCTATTACCATTTATGAGACCAGTTGTGGATTCGATCATGAAATCAGAGTAATGAGATAATATAGTTATTGATATTCTATGAGATCAAGTCGTGGATTTGATCATAGAATCAGAACAATTGTTTATTTCCATTCCATGGGACCAGTCGTGGATTCGACCATGGAATAGGAGCAATAATAGATTATTCTGGAAATTCAGTAGTGAATGTCACGGCAGAATTAATCTTAATTAGGAATAATTAACTTTGTGGCTTTATACTAGCAGAGCAAGCTGTCTAGGAGCATTAATTATCCCGATATGAGCTTGTCGGTAAGTCATATCCTTTATATAGTCAGGGTAAACTCGTTGTTTGTTCCTGAAGACGTTATCGCTCTATACTAGCAGAGCAAGCTGTCTAGGAGCCGTCCATCTCGTGATACTATATAGAAATAATCACTGAAAGTGTTCAGTATTCATGAGATATTCCGTTGTCCAGTCGTGAGACTACATATCTACATGTACTCTGAGAGAAAGTACTCTCCGTTGAGAATTCGATGAGAGACCCGTGTCTCAATACTCACGTCTGATTGCTGGATCAGAGCTTCGTATAATCATGAGTTTACGATTTTATCCCTTGTCGAAAATCCACCATCTACAATCATAAAGCCGAAGCTAAATGCATTCATCAAGGAGTTTTAAGATACAAGATAACCCCTATAAAATTCGACAGCCGCACACCCCGCAAGATATTACCATTAAGCACAAGTTCAAAAGAACTCTCCCCCATTTGATGTCATTCCCGAAAGAACAACAAGAGCGACCTTAGTTTCGAAAGAAAAGAAGGATTTTTTTAATTGGACACCAAAAACCATGGAAATGATTTTCTATATCCAAAACTCAACCAAATTAATCACAAGTAAATCCATGATTAATTTAATCGGAATACGCAAGTAAATCAAACCACAAAAGTGATCAATTTAATTGATTGTGCTCAACATAAGAAAACTCACGAAGCTACGACTAAATTAACCACACGGAGATGACTATCTTAATCATTCAAATACTCAACATAAGGAAAACCTTACGGAATATACGACTACATCAACCAATAGAACATAATTAATATAGCCGTTCATATACTCAACACAAGAACTTGTGTAATATATGAAAATTCAACTAGATTAATTACAAGAGAACCTATAATTAATCTAATTGGAATACACAACCAAACTAATCACTGAAGCAATCAATTTAATTGTCAAAAGATTTTGCTCGACAAAAGAAGACTTTCGGAGCAACCAACTAAATAACCAATCAAGATGATTAATTTAGTTCAAGAATGCTCAACATATAGCATCTCATGGAACAACCAACAAGGACAATATTAATCGACATAGTTGTAAGGTGCTCAACATAAGATACACAATGGAGCCTTCACGGTAAAACATAAAAAAATGGATCAATGAAGATCAATACAGTGGATAACATACAAGGATCTATTCTATTTTCCATCACTATTTGCATAACGACATAATAGACTTTATCCTTGTCAAACAAAAGATTTCATCCTATTTTCCATCAAATAAATGACTGCATAGGCATAACTTTTGTAATTGTCAAAAGTCCATTCGGCCTTTCATCAATACGAATATCAATTTATGAACGACTTTACTTTTGACACAATATGGGACCTTCAAGTTCACGGACGCAAACAATACATATCCCGTAAAAATATTGCAATACTTCAAAACAGATTAATACTGCAATAATATCATCCTCCAAATATTTTTAAAATTTAAAAATCATAAACCTAAAAAATAACATAAGAAGATGAAAACAAAAATAGCTATGTGTAGTCACAATCTCCTCTATTCAAAGCTCTAGTTATTCTTCCAACTAATCCAAAAAGAAGACATACTAGGTATATAAAACAGAGGACAAGCTAAAGGGAAACGTATTCCGGTGTATCCTCAACCGCGAACAGGAACACGGGAGGTTCAGGATCCATACGAGACAAGAAGTCTTCAAGCTTGTGATTGACAGCCTTCTCAGTATCAACAGAGAGATGATTCTCTTTTCGAAGATCCTTGATTTGAGATTTTATGAGACCAAGGTCAGATACAACCTTTTCCAACTCATTTTTCACCATATCAAGACCTTTAAGAGTATCAACAAGCTGTTTTTTTGCTTCCCCAAAGTACTTGAAAGTCATGAACAACTTCAGCAAAAATCATATCATCCTTTTCAGCATCTTCATGAGTATAGGCAAAGAATCATGAGGCATTGGGATGATATTCATCTACAAGTGTTATCTTCCTCTTGGAATCAACCTCAACACCTTTGTCAAGAAATCCTTTTGCAAAACCACCACAACAAGAAGAGGAGGAAGACATTCTTGAAAATCCAAAAACAACCAGGAGTACACGTACGTGACTTGTAAACCTAAGAAGTTGGATATTTATTCTCGGGGACGACCATTTAGGGTTTTATCAAAAACGTTGACTCGGGTCAGAACAGAATCCGTTCGAGTACAACAAATACCCATTGAAAATAAAGTCCTTAAGGCATTTGAAAACATGATCTAAACACAAATTTTAAGACTCTATGCAACAAAATCTTTTGACTTAACCAATACTTGTTCTTGGCGGATCTTCAACATAAGTTTTGCTATGGACGATAAGAAAATAGCCTAACTTATCAGATGCAAGCAACAAGTATACCTGTTTTTAACACAAACTTACTCAACAGGGTTTTTTATGAGTAAGCTCTCGAACCTTGTGATTAATTAACACAAGTACGAGCCATAGGCTCATTAAGAGTTTTGTGTTTTTTGTTAAGTTTGTTTTTCCTCTTAGTCTTAGAGAGGGATCCTGTCTGATATGAGAAATTATCATAAAATTTATTGTCATCAAAATAAGAGACATAGTTAGAATTCTTACCAGAAGTGTCTTGACATGAGGAAGAAGATAATCTGTTTACAAGCTCTTTGTATCTTACAATTATCTCTTTAATGTCTTTTCTCATCTCATCGATTTTCCTTTCTTCTGGGATAACTTTCTCAACAGGAACAGGGTTGCTTTTAGAGACAGGGCGTTGAACCTCCTTAGGACGATGTTTATTAAGACGTTTATTATGCCCTTGAACATTGTAGGAACTCACTGTACTGACTTTCCTGGTAGCATACAAAGGATATGTACGAAATCCAATTGGCTCAATCATACGGATGTCAGTCACACCTTTGAGAATCAAATCTAGGGTGTGTTGCAGTTGAACTAAGGAGCCTTTATTCAACTTAGAGTTTCTCTTTTGTCTAACAGAACTCTTGGTCTCACAGACCAGACATACCTTTTGATCATAAGAATGATTTGAGGATGTTGTCTTAATATTATCATCAGAAGATTTGTCTCTTTTACAAAATGTCCCAAGTTTGGTGGTAACATTAGGAACACCTGTTTTTACTTCCCATAGTAAAGCATCAGAAGTTCTTGATATGTTAGATTGCTTTGAACACCCTTGAACGGAGAGTTTATTCAAACGGCGTTCAATATCCAACGCATCTTTTTCGAGGCATGCCTCAAGAGTTAAGCATGAAGATTGATCTTCAGCATCGCCATGGACTTTGCAATTTCTTACAACACCAAGGAGAACATTGACATGGTGTTTTAACTGATCCAATCTGACATCTTGAATTCTAACAAGATTTAGAATCAAATTACTCTCTTCAGCTGTATGACATTCATTAGAAGAGAAGATCTCTTTCGAAGGGAGATCAAAAACACACATGCCATTGTTTATCTGTCTCGTCGAACCACAAGGTTTTTCTATATTCGAGATTGAATAGATTTTCTCTTTAATAGAATTAGACGAGAGAGAATCTTTATTACTGGTGACGCGTTTATCCGAGATAGTACTCTTGTCCATAGAGTCAGATCGCTTCAAACACAGACTGATGAGGTCTTTAATGTGTTTTCCTGCTCTGATACCAATTGAAAAAGCGGGGGTCTAACAACACCACCCAATATTTCGCTTAGCAATCTGTATGGACTAACTCCGAAATACTTTGCTAGAGAATCAACTAGACATTCAGACTTAATCTAGATTAAAGTATCTCAAGGAGTCAATATCTCTCATTTGTTTTGATTTACTCAAGCTAAAACAATAGCGAGACTTTAATCAAACACAAGGAATAACTTGGACGGTACCAAATACCAATATCCAAGGATCAATCAATATCAATCAACAAGCAAAGGTTGGATTTCCAATTGACGATCTTAACGCACAACCTGTATTATTTCAATTATATAAAATATGATGCGGAAAAGAAATAACACAGACACCAAAAGTTTTGTTAACGAGGAAACCGCAAATGCAGAAAAACCCCAGGACCTAGTCCATATTGAATACACACTGTATTAAGCCGCTACAGGCACTAGCCTACTACAAGCTAACTTCGGACTGGACTATAGTTGAACCCCAATCAGTCTCCCACCGATCCAAGGTACAGTTGTACTCCCTACGCCTCTGATCCCCGCAGGACACTGCACACTTGATTCCCTTAGATGATCTCACCCACAACTAACTACAACCCAAAATCGAAGACTTGGTAATAAACAAATCTGTCTCACACAGAAAAGTCTATCAAAGGGTAAATCTGTCTCCCACAGAAAAACCCTAGGGTTTGTTCCGTCTTAAAATATAAAATCAAGGTGAACAGGAACCAATTGATAATCCGGTCTTATATTCCCGAAGAACAGCCTAGATTAATTAATCACCTCTCAACAATCCTTCTTGACTACACAAGCGGTTTGTCGAGGAATCACAAACAGTGAGACGAAGATGCTTGTGACTTATTTATCTTGCCTGTCGGAGAACTCTCACGACCTCAAGCCAATCAAAGATTGTACTCGTACGATAGAAGATGCAAGATCAGATCACACAACTACGATAAAAGTAGTATCGGTCTGGCTTCACAATCCCAATGAAGTCTTTAAGTCGTTAACCTGGTTTTAGAGAAGAAAACCAAAGGTTAAAGGAGAATCGACTCTAGCGAGCGCACTAGTATCACACAGACGTGTGGGGATTAGTTTTGCACAATGCTAGATGTCTCCTTTATATAGCCTTCAAATCAGGGTTTTTCCTTAGTTACAAAGCAATCCATATTCACCGTTAGATGAAAACCTGATTTAGATTCAAGCTAATATTTCTCAGCCGTTAGATCGAAAACTTAGCTTGTCACACACACTTGGGTAGACGTTTACTGGGTTTGTGAAAACCATGCCCAAACGTGTACGTGTATGTTGGTTCAACATAGTAACCCAAAAGGTTAACCATATGAGCATTTCATATTAACCTAGTTATTCTTCACCATAACTAGTTTAATTGACTCAAATGAACTAGTTAGAGAGTTGTTCAATTGTTATGAGATCTTATGTAACTACACAAGACACAATTGAAACAAAGATGATTCGATTCGATGAATCTGCTCATGAACTTTATAGCCACAGTTTGCATAAAGCATTCCTTAGTAATTTAATTTTCATGTTCAGAGAATATCTTTAGATCATAACCACTTAAGCTCACAAACAAGTTCGCGAACTTAAGGCAACCGGCAGAGTTTTCCAAACTCAGCAGAAAATCTCGGCAAAGAGACTTCCGCCAGTTCGCGGACTAGGTTCGCGGACTAAACACGCAAACGAGTTTTTGGAAAATCCCAGCAGAAATTCTCGGTAAGAGAACTTCTGTCAGTTCGCGGACTGGGTTCGCGGACTTGTCAAGGCCAATTCCTCCGGTTTCTCTCAATCAACAAAGTTCGAAAACTTCGGATTAAGGAATACATGGTTATGTAATCTAAACTCTCATTCCAATCATTGAGACATTCTCAGAGGACGTTATATAGCCGTTATTTACAGACCGTTTCACGTCAGAGCAATTCTCAAAGTAATTGAAACTTTTCATGACTTTCGTCACTAGGTGAAGATAAACTTGATCAAAGCAAAACGCTTTACCAACACACGATTTCGAGAAAAAGATAAGTAGTGAATACTCAGATCGAAATGTCAAATGTGTATGATCCAGTCTATATAGCATACGACTTTTTGTCTCATAAGAAGTAGGAGATAAGATAGATAGACTTTTGAGTGATAGATAAGTTCAAGTCTCCACATACCTTTTTGTTGATGAAGTTTCACGGTTCCCCGAGTAGATCTTCTTCGTTGTATGATGAATCGCCATGAAGTCCTTGAGCTCAACTACATTTTTCTATCCTAGTATGAGACTTATCTATAATAGACTAGAAATCAAGACTCATAGTTTTGATCACTAACATTGACAAACATGCTTGATATAGCAACGCATGCGAGGTCGACCGAGCTATACTTTAACAATTTCTCAACCGTAAGATCGAAAAATTAGCTTGTTATACACAAATGAACTACACGCTTCTAGGTTTGTTAACCGTACCCAAACGTGTGCATTGTTGGTTCAACAATAGTTTAACCGAAAGGTTAACCATATGAGCGTTTCACACCAACCATGTTCTTCTTCACCATAACTAGCTCAAATGACTCAAATGAACTAGTTAAGAGAGTTGTTCAATTGCAAGGAAATATTATGTAACTACATAAGACACAATTGAAGCAAAGATGATTTGATTCACTCGAATATGTTTATGAACTTTAATAGCCACGGTTTGCAAAAGTATTCCTTAATCTTTTAAGATTAAGTTCAGAAATCATCTTTAGATATATAACCTTCTCAAGTTCGCAGACTAGGTTCGCGGACTTAAGACATCGGACAAAGTTTACAAACTCCAGCAGAAATTCTCGAGATGAGAACTTCGTCGGTTCGCGGACTGGGTTCGCGGAATTGGCTCACCACGCAAGTAGTTTGTCAACTCCAGCAGAAATTCTCGGGTTTGAGAACTTCGGAAGTTCGCGGACTTGGCACTTTCCATACTTCCGGTTCTCTTGATCAACAAAGTTCGAGAACTTCGGTTCAAGGAATCCATTGGTTATGTAATCTAAACTCGCATTCCAATCATTGAAACATTCTTAGAGGACGT
Organism: Papaver somniferum; assembly: GCF_003573695.1. Taxonomy (NCBI): domain Eukaryota; kingdom Viridiplantae; phylum Streptophyta; class Magnoliopsida; order Ranunculales; family Papaveraceae; genus Papaver; species Papaver somniferum. Next base: position 112,855,270 of record NC_039364.1, read on the forward strand.
TATACAGTTGTTACACCATTTCTCGTCAAAGCAATTTCCAAAGTGATTGAAACATTCATGAATTTCGTCACTAGGTAAAGATAAACTTGGTCGAAGAGAAAATCTTACCAACACATATTTCGAGATATAGATAGGCGAGGTATACTCGCCTCGAAATACCAAATGTGTATAATCTAGTCTATATATATATATAGCATACGACTTTTGTCTCAAAGAGTAGGAGATAAAATAGATAGACTTTTGAGTGACGGATAAGTTCAAGTCTCCACATACCTTTTTGTCGAGAAGTTCCACCGGTTTCTTGAGTAGATCTTCTACTTGTATTATGAATCGCTATGAAGTCCTTGAGCTTAATTACACTTACTATCCTAGTCCGAGACTTAGCTATAAGAGACTAGAAATCAAGACTTATAGTTTTGATCACTAACATTGACAAACATGCTTGAGATAGATACGCATGCGAGTTTGACCGAGCAGTGCTCTAACACTTACCAATTGCTCCCAGTTTGTCGTCTTATACAGGGCAATGTAAAATCTCCTCAGATGAGCTTGTTGCAAAACGTCTTTTTTATGACTTTAACACTATTTGCTCTTGTTTTGAATGCATAACGAAGAACGTTGAATCAACATGATGGTACATATGTATAGGTCTCGAATGCATGTTGATAATTGAATCAACATGATGAATATTGATAGTCTGAGCAAATATTGCTCGTCTGAGCGAAATATTGCTCGTTTGAACAATTATTGGTAGTATGACCAAATAAAATATTAATTTAAAATATTAGCAGCTGGACCGAATGTTATATAATTAATCAAGATTGTTGATTGCTGGATCAACATAAAATTATTAGTGTTTGAACTTGCTCAGAATTATGATTTGCAGAGTATTCAGTTCAAAACCCTAATTTTGATCGATTGTTGATCAATTGATGATTTACTTAAAATCATTCACTGAGTGAGAGAATGACCGACTACATGGGATGATGACCGACCATGTAACGCCCAAGTGATCGAGTGAGCATGCACCAAAGTCCTTTGTAGACCAGTTGGTGAAGGAATGATTAAATGTTGGTTTAATCATTTATTGAAATAACGCTCGTCTGAGCATTAAAAAATAAAACCTAATTATGGAGAGATGAGGTACCGACCAAGGGGTATGAAACCGTCCCTTGGTGGTTGTGGGACCAGATAATGGTCGATTGAACAAGTTCCAAGTTGGTTGGAAAGAGTTTGAACACAATATGAACCATAGAAGATTAATTAGGTCAAAATCATTAATAGGAGGTGGGACCGGCTTCCGCAAGCCTAAGGGCCGACCTTGGCCCCGGTCAAGGTGGCATGCCCGTGTCACATATTGTCCGTGTCTCAATTCTGAGAATTTTGGTATTTTATGGTATGCGTTTGAGCAATATTTTGGATTTTCAGAAGAGTTTGATCTTGACTGAAACTCTCAATTGCTCGAATGAGCAAGTAGAACTTTGCTCGTGCGACCAATATTTTGAAAATATTAAAATAGTAATATTTTAATATTTTCAGTGAGGAGCCTAGTCGGTCATGTGACCATTTGACTTTTTGGCCTTTTGATAGTTTGACCAATATTTGAGAAAACATAGAAACACACCATTTGCTCCAGATTATACAATGAGAAATACCTACAAAACCAACCTGTCTTTCGAGATAACACACCCATTCCTTCCTCCGCCAGCCCACAATGGAAACAAATGGCATCCCTAATACCAATTTTACAAAAATTCACCTTCCACCGTATCGGAAACGCTTCAGACACCCCTATCCAAGCTAATTGGATCCCTCACTTTCCAAACCTTGACCCGAACCAATGCTACCCGATTCAAACAGTAGATGATCTCATCGACCCATTTACCCATAACTGGAATCACGACCAGATAAGTAAACTCCTCCCCGAGACTATCCAACACATCATAAATATCCACCTTCCCCTAACTAGGCCTCCAGATACATTAGTCTGGCCACACTCGAAATCCGGAAAATACACTACTGCTTCCGGATACAACTGCTTAATCCAACTGCTTCCGGATACAACTGCTTAATACATTAGACTAAAAATACAGATTTTCTCGTGGAAAGCTATAAATGAAGGTCTCTCCACCTTCACTATCTTAAATCGCATAAACCTCACAGACTCCAACCTATGCCCCAGATGCAACTTGGAACCAGAAACGGTCGAACATATCCTCCTCCACTGCCCAATAACAGTAATCTCCTGGAACACTCTCTTATCTCACCTATCCACAAACCAAAACCAAAACATCAACTCCAATATAGTAGTAAATTCTCAAACAACCATTTCACAATTTCTACAAAGCACCAACAATGTCACCTATATCTCGGCATCCTGTTTTCTATTCTGGAATCTATGGACGTCTAGAAATGATCTAGTTTTGAAAAAACACCTTACCCCCGGACCAAATATTGGCACAAACTTTGAGACAACAACATGAATTTGATTGGGCAAAAAATATTCTTCCCCCAAGAATCCCAGGGGAAACACCGGTTAGGGCGACTCCAACAAATGTTAGATCTACAACAACAATACAAGTACGATGGACCATATCAGCTCCGGATTGGATAAAAATCAACACGGATGGTGCTGCCCGAGGTCACCCAGGAATAGCGGGAGCGGTCTTCATTTGCAGAGACTCAAATACCCGGGTTATTTTGGCTCTTGCGCAGCCTTTGGGAATAACTACGGCTCTCACGGCAGAAACATGGGCAACTCTTCTGGCCACCAAGACGGCGATGGATCGACAATGGCCAAAAGTTATTTTTGAGACAGACTCGAAAAATCTGATGCGCTTCATCAAAAAGGCTACAGAACCCCCATGGTATATTGCAGATATGATCTCCGAAATAAAAAAGAGAATGCAACAAATACCACACTGCGATATTCAACACAACTACAGGGAAGCAAACCAAGCAGCAGATGGATTAGCAAACTATGATGCGGACGGAAGTCAAGCAGGAAATTTCTCAACAAATATATGGGACCAGGAAATCCCATCTTTTCTCCACCAAATTATTGCTAATGACTCTATGGGAATAACATACCCACGTGTAATAGCTTTGTAGGCTTTTTTATTTCGTCTCATGCTTCAAAAAAAAACATGGAAACACCAGGGTTTTGCTCAAACGAAAGAGTTTCATTAGATGAAGGAAATAATATTTGTAATAAAATAAGGGATCATAAGGTGTGGGACAGGCCATGTCTAGGGCATGGCCGTCCGGCTAGTAGGCCCGGTCCCGTGACATCTTTCCTACTTTTAATTATTTTTCATCGTGTGAAGGAAATATGGAGAAACTGAGAGTTTTGCTCAAACGAGGGAGTTTGCTCAAATGAAGAAGTTTTCATGAGATTAGGAAAAATAATAAAAATAAGGTAAAATAAAAGGAAGAGGCATGTGACCGGCCACGACGGCATGACCGGCCGGCCAGTGGGCCCGGTCCCCCTGGGGGCCTATTTATTATTTTATTAATATTATTTTTCTTCCATATTTTGCATAGGTTTCCTCGTTTGTCCATATTTTTGAGTGCTCGTTCGTGCACTCAGGTGTTCGTTCGTGCATTATTGCTAAGTATACTCACACCATTTTCTCGGGGCTTACTCGGTGGTGGCCCAGTTGCCCGATCAGTGAATATTTATTACTAATTCATGGAATTCAGCTGAGAATCAGCCGTGAAACAGAGTAATAAAATAAAATGATTATCTATTACTAATCCATGGAATCCAGCTGAGAATCAACCATGACACGGAGTAACGAGATAGAATGATTATCTATTATTAATCCATGGAATCCAGCTGGGGATCAGCCATGGAACTGAATAATGAGATAAATAACTTATTTTCTAGGAATTCAGTTGATGAATGACACGCTATAATTAATCTATGAATTGCTCTATACTAGCATGTGATATGTCTAGGAGCGGGTTTATTCGAGAATCTAGGTATGAGATAATGGAAGCATCATACTCGTTCTGAATCTTGGAGGCGTATAGTCAGGGAACAACAAATAGTGTGACGTCCTGAAGACATTAGCGCTCTATACTAGCATGCAATATGTCTAGGAGTCGTCCAATTGTTAAGAGATTCTATACACGTTCTCTCTACATAGTCAGGGAACAACAAACAGTGTGACGTCCTGAAGACGTTAACACTATATACTAGCATGCAATATGTTTAGGAGCCGTCCAATCATTTTGATTCTACGTAGAGGTGATGATGAAATGTGCAAAGTGTCGAAAGCTCAGTTGAGAGGCTTTTCGAGGAAAATATTTGCTTGCTCAGTCAGAGATCGTGAAATGGTTCTCGGATCATAAAATATGATATGAGTTTCACATACATTCCTGAAGTTGGATCAGGAACATGCAGTATCATAATTTTACAATTTTAGTCTTTGTCGAAAATCCACCATCAATACCTAAACTTTTAATACTAAGATACTGCTGAAAATGAACTTTAATGATCTAAGGGTCGTATCTTTTCGAACCCTACCCTTTAGATATTGGAACTCAGATGAACAAAAACCTCATTGATCTAAGGGTCATCTCTTTGTCAGGGTTGTTATTTAGGAAACTGACATCGTCCCAAATGGTGTTCCACAGTTAACCACTGTCCAAAAAACGGGATGTTATCAAGGCCTTACAACACACATCATCCAAGCGGATGAGGGTCCAGATTAAATGCCATAATTATTTAGGGAAACCAATTTATCATCCCAAACAGTGAGACCCAGGTAAGGCCTGACAAATCTCGCATTTTAGACGGTTATTCCACTTGGTCTGCTGATTATGGCATTGTAGATGGTACGAACTTCCAAGCATAAAACATCCGTCGATAATTGATGCCAATTGCATTCAAAAGGGGAACAACCATCTCTACGTATCATTAGGTAATATGAATTACCCCCAAACGAAAATAACCATCTCCATGTATCACTAAGTGAAATGAACATGCAATAAGAAATTAGGTCTTTATTTCTGGTTTAATAATATGGACTCCCTTGAAGAGTTGCAATCATCTCACACCATACTGAGCTAGATGATATGAACCGCCTCGTTGAGGCGATATCCATCTCTAGAAAGATGGTATGAATTGTCATTGTGAGCAGGAACCATCTCTTAGTGTGAGTGACACACCAACTTTAAGATGCCACATCTAAAATAATTTTATTCAAGCGGTGCTTCAGGAACTATTCCAAAATATCTGGTTGAAGGCTTATTAAAGGTTGAAGTAGTGGACTTTCCAAGAAAGTCCTTTAGAAAAGAAGTTTAATTGTTTTCAACTTAGAAGAATTTTTTGATGCTCAGACGTGTTGAACCCCAAAGAGGTTTCCAACGTACCCCCAAAGGATCAAGTGCGATCATATCCTCATGAAAATTTTACCGCACATCACCAATACAATACCTAATAGCAATTCGATGAACATACAATGAGATAGTGATATATGAATGGGGTTGCATAGAATTTCTGGTTTACGGAATAAAATCCAATTCATCCAAACTTTGCGATAGTAATCTTAAAAATTTATAAACTAGTCGACTTACTCGTGTTAGAACAACATATCCAAATATCATGAAAGTTTAACGGTTCATTACACAAATTATAGGTTTGACTCATTTCCATCATAAAGAATTCATCTAGGATTCTCATATACATTGGGGTACCTACAATGCTCAGATCCTTATAAAATTTTACAGCAAGTTAACTTCATGGTAACAAACATCATACTAAAATTCCAGCTTCATACAATTTGTGAGTAATCATAAATACCACGGTAAGAGAATTTTTCAGGATTTTGCTTTTGATGACGCAACCTCAATAAGTATATTGTTTTTGGTTCCTAATTATATCCATTCTTATTTAAGCTTGTATCATAACTTTATGACTTAACGAAGTACTACATACTAAAATTTTATACCATTCCCATGGCTTCATATTAAAATATAGAAAAGTAAAAACCTCTACTTTAGGGTTTACAAAGGTTTCGCGATTGGGGATATAAAAAACAATTGGAGATATAGGAAAGGACAAAAAAGGATCCAAATATCAAATTAGGGTCATCCCTTATCTAACTATTTTATTAATTCCTAATCTACCCCTCACTAATCAGGTTTAATGATTAATAATAATTAGTAAAATCTTAAGATTTTTGATAAATGATTAATGTGTGTTATTATTTGTGTTTGGTGAGTGAGGTGAGAGTAGAAGGAGGGAAAGAAAATTTGAGAGGGAATTGTGAAAATGGAGGATGATTGTGAAGAGAGAATTACTGCGGCTGAATCTTTAGCTCAACTACAATAAGGAGCATATCTTGAATCTTCATCCAATGACAACAACTTACAATTGCAAGTTTTTGTGGCACCAACACCTTTAGAACATGAATTTTATGAGCATAAAGTGTTTCGTGAAGAACCAACCCAAGAGAGTAAACTAGCTCAACATATAAGCACTCCCAATACTCAGGTAAAGCTGCGAATAGGTTGAAAAATTGATTTTTTTCTTTGAATCCACCATGCTGCTGCTGTAACCACTCGGTACCGGCATGGTCAAAGTATGAATACCATGTCGGAACCACAAATAACGGCATAGTATTCATACTACGACCATGCCGGAACCTTGATACCCCCCATTTTGAAACTAAAAGCGGCATAGTTTGCAACTAAAAAACTATGCCGGTACAGAAGTTACTTTTTACCTACCATGGAATATTCTATCGAATGTGCTACCGACATGGTTAAATTCTAAGGTTACCATGCCGGTACTGCATGAAAACCATACAAGAAGCAGTGTCTTCCGAAGCTAAATACCGGCATGTAAAATTAATTAACTACCACGCCGGAACTGTGTACCGGCGTGGAACCATAGATAACGCGAATGCCAGAACTGTGTACCGTCGTTGTTCAATTTTAACGTTACCATACCGATGCCTACAAAAAAAACATACAGGAAGGAGTGTTTTCCAAAGCTAAATACCGGCATGGTATATTAAGTATGGGCCATGCCGGAACCTCCTACCGGCGTGATAACTTAGATTACGAGCATTTCAGAGCCAGTATTTCCAGCATTTCTTTCAAATATATTGTGAATGCCAGAAGCGTCTCAAAATTGGTCTTCAGTTTCGGTGCAGTTCGACTATGTCGGGACTGTGATCGAGCATGCCGGGACTGCATATCGGCATAGTATTAAATTTTTCTTTTCTAGAACTAATTTATTTTCTTTTCGTTCGATCCTTAGGTTGTGACATATATTGATCCAACAAATGCAAAAACGTTCGGTCGGGATACGTTGGAATACTATAAAATGCCTCCGGTATGTTACCAAAGATTTCTTTTCACCTGGTATCTTGAATATTACCAATGATTGCTTGTAATGAACCTTATAACGTATCCCTTTGGGTGGAACAACGCCCCATGGTAAAATGCAACGCTACCAAACCTCAAAAGTTGGTGGTTCCTCTAGCCTCCCTGTAAGGGTCGAACACAACATCTTTGGTACTCATCGCGTCCAGAGCCAATCTCATATTGATCAGTCGACCATTGTTACCGGGCTTCAGAATATTGTTGAACTCGTATCTCTTGGCTCTAGGCTCCTCGGGATCTTCAATGTGTGTGATCTTCAAGAAGGGGCAGTCCTTGAACAATGTTGGGAAGTGTTCATAAGCCCACACATATACCAATGTGGAATGATACATATAAGAATCAGTAAATTTTGTTTCTAAGTTCATGATAAGGGTACATGTGAACATAAGTTTAAAAACAAAATTACCTGCAGTAGAGTGAAATTCCCGACAAATTGGTTTGTTTTAGCCTTAGAGGCCCTTCTCGTCTCCGTCATCAAATGTGCCATTACCACGGTGCCCCAAGAATAGTTATAGACATCTTCCAACAGATCCAAGTACTGAAGGTAGTTTGCACTAACCCTGATTCCACTAGTGTCAGGGAATACCTTAGTACCCAAGATGTATAACAGGTACGCAACGGCTGTATAACGAATTTGTGCAAGGTCCCATCCATCCTCCAAACTTATTTCCTTTGTTTTTTCAAACTTCTTCTTAAGCAGCGTCAGATTGAATGTCTTTGTCCTACTAGCCTTAGATACATAGAAGCTCTCCACAGAAGTTTTGTAGTCCCAACCAAACAGCTTGTTAGTCAGAGCGTGCAACTTCGACCATTCTAGGTCCGAAGACTTATCTCCTTCTGCAATTGATTTGTCGATAACATTCAAGCCTAGAATGTTCTGAGCATCTTCAGAGATGAAGGTCATCTCCCCAAAAGGGAAGTGCATGGTATCAGTTTCACCATGATACCTTTCGACGAAGCAATTGACAGTCACAGAATCAGGCTTCACATAATTTACAACCAAAGCATATATACCAGAATCCCTTATTATTGTTTGGACCTCTTCACATTCCTAAGACAAATTCCAACCATCCGCGGCTTGGTTTCGGCAAACACGCACAACCTTCTTATGATCCTACAATTAGGAGACAATACAATTAAGAGATTTTACATAAATAGACAACAATACATATGCACAAGATAAAAAATGTTTACATAGGTTTGATAGATAGTACGAGCCCACAAGTCCTTGTATCCAAATAACATTTTCGAATCCGGAGCTTCACCCCAAATTCTACCACGAGCAAGGTCAGGTATCATGTCATCCTTATGAGGAAGGTGCGAACCTTTAACTTTGACTTTGACTATGACTTTGGCCTTGCCTTGCGTCGGTTGTTGACTTGGATCACCAACTTCACTTTGGCTTGCTAATTGACTTGATGAACCTCATCATCTTCCTCCTAACTTTCCTCTTCATCATGCTCATCGTCTTCAACTGTTCCAGTAGGTTCACGGATTACGAGTCGACTACGGTCACCACCACTCTCCCAAATTATCCCTCTTGTATCAGCCCCCAAACACTTTTTGCGGCCGTTGTCTTTCCCTCGAGGAGGCAGAGACTGAGGAGTATCAAGACCGTCCTTCCTTCTACTCTTAATGACAACATCTTTAGTTTTTCCTTTGTTAACTTCCTTGGCTTTTTTCCTATATCAAAAGACACACGAAATGAATACAAGACAACACAATTTCATTCTTAATACCGGCATAGAATCACTAAAACAAAACAACGCCGGGACCAGAAACGGCATGGTCATCAAGCAAATACCGCATACCGGAACACAGTTCTGGCAGTGTACAATAAATATCGACAATGCCGGTAGTATTTTAGATTCTTCCTGGATACAAAATGAACACTACCGGCACACACCTAATAATTCACTACATGCCGTAACCATGTACCGACGCAGAATGCTGACTCAAACCAATGCCGGCAATTCCTAAAATGTTCCTGGATACCAAAACTGCACTACCGGCATCGCCCGTTCTTTACAAAGGTGCACAAAATTTTCAAGCGAAAATGGATCGTGAAACGAATTACTATAACAAAATCAACATTATGGCAATATGTTATGATCAGAAGATACCCACCCAATTCATCAAATATCTATATTAAAGAAAAATAATCCAATTTTAATCCTTAGTTTGAAGATTTCACATAATTCATATACATAAATCAACAATTAATGGTGCTCATTAAGAATATATTAAATTATTCAATTAACTTAAGCATAAGATTCATAGTGAACCAAAAAAAATTCATCATAACACTTATTTCATTGTAAATCCCTACTTCATTGCATCCACATCCAAAAGAGCTCGACAACAATGTTAATATCATGATCTCAAGCTCTAACATGTAGTTAAGTCGAGAAAACAATTGTTAGAGTTGGAATGAAAATTAAATATCTAGGAAAAAATGAAAGAAGAATAAAAATCTTCTCCCTCACTAAAAAACTATTTGGTTAATAAATTAACCATGTTATCCCTGTCATTTTCATATTAATTGACATGTGTATAATGACGTGGAGGGTTGTATAACACTTACGTTTTAGTTTGAAGTGGTCACAATGTCAAGGACATTCAAACATTGGATTTTGTTTAACGAAATGCAAACTTTTGCTAATTAATTTGATTAAACCCGAGAAAAATTTGGGTTATTAAAGCCATTATGACGTATATGCAATTACACCTCGTTTGGTTGGAAGAATTGGAATCCTAAGAATTCAATTATGAGAAAATCTAATACTTGGAATTGAATTCAAATCCAAAAAATTAGCATTTGGCTAAGGTAATTTAATTACTTTTATTTTTATCCTGAAATCTAATTCCCTTTGCACTATTACACCAATGCAATAGAAATCTATTATTTTCGAGGGAATTGAATTTTTAGGAATCAAAATTCTAAATTACATGGAGTTTGTTAGAGCACTGCTCAGTCGAACTCGCAAGCGTTGCTATCTCAAGCTTGTTTGTCAAGTTTAGTCGCCAAAACTATAAGTCTCGGATTAGGATAGAAAGTGTAATTGAGCATTAGGCTTCACGGCGTTAATTGATTGAAGACGAAGAACTACTAAGGAGAGCTTGTGGAACTTCATCAACAAAAGGTATGTGGAGACTTGAACTCATCTATCACTCAAAAGTCTATCTACTCTATCTCCAATTTGAGACAAAAGTCGTATAGCTATATAGACTTCGATTATACACATTTGATATTTCGAGCTGAGTTTAACTCGCTTACATATTTCTCGAAATATGTTTTGGTAAGCTTTCGCGTTAACCAAGTTCATCTTATATTCTTAACGAAAGTCAAGAGATGATCATGTGAAAATCGCCTTGTAACATCTTACATCATTTGTGTGAGACAACCATTTGATGTAGACTCGGAATGTTTCGTATTGGCCATTCGATCACTTGAAAATTGCTTTGAAGCTAATAGTTTGTGTGAGACAGCTATTGTCGTCTTCTAAGAATGTTTCAATGATTTAAATGAGAGTTTATAACACTTAACCATAATTGGATTATGAGCACAATATGCGTACTTGCATATGTATTGATTCAAGACCGGAATGTAGTATGCATACCCGTATGCGTACTGGCGAGGTCAGGTAAAGTTCGGGATCTAGAGTATGCGTACATGTACGGGTACTGGCGAAGTCAATTGAAGTCCAGGTACTATAATATGTGTACCTGTACGCGTACTGGATTCAATTGAAGCTTGGAAGTGTACGACAGTATGCGTACCCGTTTGCATACTGGCGAACACAGTCCAAGTCCGGCTACTTAAGTATGCGTACCCGTTGGCATACTTGAGTAGGTTATGTTCTAAAATCGGTTTGTTCATGAACTAATACATTTATATAATAAGGAATGCAATTTTTTGCAAACCGTGGCTATAATGTTCATGAATTGATTCGAGTGAATCAAAATCGATTTTGCTCCAATTGTGTCTTGTATACTTCTATGAGAATATAAACAATTGAACAACTCTATAACTAGTTTCGTTTGAGTCATTTGAACTAGTTATGGTTAAGATGAATAAGGTTCATATGAAAGTGTTCATATGGATAACTTCGGTTAACTATTGTTGAGTCAACAAAAGTGTACACATTTAGGTACGGTTACTCATATCTACTTTTCATTTGTGTGTAACAAGCTAAGTTCGATCTAACGGTTGAAAGATATTAGCTTGAGTCTAATCAGGTTTTCATCTAACGGTGAATATTGAATGCTTTGTTACCAAGGTAACATTGATTGCAAACCCTGATTTGAAGACTATATAAGGGAGAACTCTAACAACTGGGAAACCTAATCCCCACACCTCCTGTGTGATACTAGTTCGATTAGAGTCGATTCTCCTTTAACCTTAGGTTTTCCCAAAACCTTGTAGGTTAACGACTTGAAGACTTCATTGGGATTGTGAAGCCAAACCCAACTATTTTCTCTGTAGTTGCGTGTTTTGATCTTGCTGTTTTCTATCGTGATTGAGTACTATCTTCTCTAAGATTTCCTCGAGATTTAATATCCGATAGGCAAAATAAAAAGTAGTCACAAACATCTTCATCTCATCGTTTGTGATTCCAAAATATCTTGTTTCGCTACCATACGATTAAGATTATTGTGAGGTATTTGATATTTCTAGGATGTTCTTTGGGAATATAAGTCTTATATATTAATTGGTTCCTGTTCACCTTGATTTATCAAAAGACAGAATAAAACTCATAGGTATACCTGTGGGAGACAGATTTATCTATTCAATAGACTTTTCTGTGTGAGACAGATTGGTTTATCAAGTCTTCGACTTTGGGTCGTAGCAACTCTTAGTTGTGGGTGAGATCAGCTAAGGGAATCAAGTGCGCAGAATCCTGCGTGGTTCTAGAGGCATAAGGAATGCGACTGTACCTTGATCAGTGTGAGATTGGTTAGGGCTCAACTACATTCCAGTCCGAAGTTAACTTGGAGTAGGCTAGTGTCTGTAGCGGCTTAATACAATGTGGTGTTCAAATCTGGACTAGGTCCCAGAGTTTTTCTACATTTGTGGTTTCCTCGTTAACAAAACTTATGGTGTCTGTGTTATTTCTTTTCCGCGTTATATTTTCTATATAATTGAAACACCACAGGTTGTGCGTAAGTTCAATTAATTGTGAATCCAACCTTTGGTTGTTGATTGAACACTTGGATATTGGTTTTTGATACCGTCCAAGTTGTTTCTTATAATAATCAGGCTCCCGGATTTCTATCTGTTTGATTTGCTGATTACATTAAGAAACAGAGATATAACTCTTAGATATATTTCTTGATTGAGCTCGCTTTATTAGTTGGTGCTCTCAGAGTTATATTGGAGTTTATCCATACAGATTGCTAAGTGAAATATTGGGTGTGGTTGTTAGACCCTCGCTTTTTCAGAGTTGATTTGTGTTGTTTGGCTCAAGGAATTAGTCACACTCTTCTAAAAATTGGATTACCAAGAATTCAATGTATTATGAAAGTAAGGTAGTCAATTGAGATTTCAATGACTTCCAGAGAGTTTCCAAATCTACTGTTAGTCCATAGAGAATTTTGGAGAGTCTCCTAATGTCTCTCGTTACTGGTTAGAGACTTTTTTTAAGTCATTTAAATTATCTAGAACTCCATGTTATCTCCAACACCCTTGTTATTCGAAGGAGAATTAAAAGTCATTGATTTGTAATTTTTAGAAATTTGGGAGACTTTTTTTTAATGAAAATAGGAACGGTAAAAATCTCTTCTCAAGAGGTGATATTTTGGGAGACTTGAAAATTTAGGAAATATTTGTTTTGAGAATATGACCATTTTTTTTTAGCCGAAGACCAAGGGACGAGCCATTTGTGCAGTAATACAACCAACCTCATCTGAATATATTGGACATCTCCTCTCTCTTCTTCTTTTCCCTCATGTATACCGACCGAGCTTTCTCTTTGCCACTTCAAATGATATCTCCTCAGATGAGACAACGAAAACATGCTAACCAGTGATGAGATCACAATGTGGGGTGACGGAATACTTAAGCATAGGACAACACTGAGATTTATTATGACAACGAACAAATATTTTACTAGGTATTCATGGTACTTTTATTAACATTATAACATGCATAATAAAATAATCGGTAGATGTTTTAAATTTTTAATTAGGTATTATACATTTTTCTGTCTCTATATATCACAAAGACTTTTTACAAATCTTGTTTTTTTGTCTCTACAAGTCATGAAGACTCTCTAAAATACTCTCGGAGAATGACTGGAAATCTATTCGGAGTCGCTCAAAAAAGAAATCCACGAAAATCTATAAAAATCTGATTTGCCTGTCCCTAGTGACAAAAAAAACAAAAACTAAGTGTAATTTCATGTCACACAGTGCTCTAATATTTATTTTTCTGTGAAAGGGTAACGCAATATATTATTCTACAAGTAATTAACTTATAACAAACCACATGGAAAAGATTAGCTCCAGTGACAACTTTCTACGGAATCTGTTTGAGCATTATCCAAAAGAACTTCCTCTCCAGAAGTGCGCCCCCGCTACAATGTGGATGGGCCGCATAGTGAGAGTATGCGGCCCCTCATCTCTTCTTGACACGTCCGGGCATTAAGTAGAAATCAATTATCGGTTGCATCCTGAAAGACTTGCGGTGGTAAGCCAGTAGTTGATGGGAAGAAATCGGGTCTGAATCTGAGATTTAAATTCAAAGAGTCCGAATCTGTTTTTGAAATATACTGAAAACCTTCCGAATATACATCTTCGCTGCCTCTCTTTCAAAACGCAAGAGAGAAATATATACAGGTTTAGAATGCTTACTTTGGTAATCAGCTTGTAACTCTTTCTCCCTCCAGTCCATCACCGCTTTCTTATATTGCAATATAAAATCATTAATGCATAGGGTGCGATTTACATAACCCTTGACAAAACTGTTCAAACTTTCACTCCTTTTGAGTTGTTGTCATGCCAGCGCAAAAATGTTCTCTTCCGTACACAGGAGCCCATTTTTCTCGTAAGGCATACAGTTTTATCAACCAATCATTATCAGTAAGAGAATATTTTGTGAGCACCGATGTCCACATGGATTCAAATTCTTCTTCAGTTTCAGCACTATAAAGACACTCAGCGAAATCCTTTGTAAAGTCTTCATTGGCTGCATAAACATGAGGCAGATGCTTTGCCGCATTCTGAAAAATATGCCATAAGCATAAACGATGGTGTGTGTCTGGCATTACCTCTTTTACAGCATTGCCAATCGCTTGTGCCTGGTCGGTAAATATGGTCTTTGGATGCTTTCCCGACATTGCACTTAAAAATGATTGAAAAGCCCACACAAATGATTCAGCAGATTCATCGACAAGTAAGGCCATCCCGAATTCACACCTACAAATGGAGCACAAGGCATATCATACTTATTAGTACGAAATGTGGTGTCGAAACAAACGACATCACCGAAAAACCCATAATCTATCTTTGATCTAGCATCTGCCCAAAATAGATTACAAGCTCTATTATCAGCGCGACTTGTACTTGATAAGAAAATGCTGGGTTCTCTTTTTTCATAGCTTTAAAGTAGTTCAGAGCAACTTGAGCATCACCTTCTTTGTATATCTCTCGACGCCTTTTCTGGAAATATTTTTTACAATCTGTTAATGTAAAATTCAGATTCTGTGGACCATCATGTTCCTTGCTTAAAATTGCAAATGCTTTACTTGGCCCACAACCTCGGGAATGAAGTGATTCTATATGCCGAGCTTGCTGAGGTAATATCTTTTTTTAAGACCTTAACAGATGTGCTTCTTCTGCAAGCACTAGTTCATGGTTGTGCTCTTCAACAAATTTTGTTACAACAAGCACACCACCTTTTGCAATGACATGTATAAGAGCCAAACATCCCGTCAGCAACACCGAACGTTCTTTTTGTGGTGTACCTCTTGTATGTCTCTGTTCGAAGCCTTCTTTTGAATAATGAATTACTCTTTTTCTAATTTCACCATCACTTGACCGTTTAGAATGGCCCCTACGGATGCTAAATCCCGTTATTCTAGCATAATAATTGTAGAAATGGTACAATTCGTCCTGCGACTCAAAAACCATCCCTACTTTTGGGATATAATCAGTTGTCATATCATTTGATGTCTCCACCAAATCTCCATTTCCATCCAATATATATTCATCAATTTTTTCAGTATCACAATGAGGTACACAGTCTAAACCAATATCAAGCATTGTCTCATCTAAACTGACATTAATATCCAACAATGGGGTATTATCTCTTTCCTCCATAGAACCCCTTAATAGTCTGCAATGAAACACATAACTAAGTGAATATCAAGCAATCAAAATTGCGACAACATATTATAATCGCCATAAGTTGACAGCAATCAACCGAAATTGGAACTTGTGGAACCAAATTACATAAAAATCACAAATTTCTAATATACACATTCAAATTTCAATTTCTCAAAGAAAAAAAAATAGAATCTTTAGGTAACGGCAAATTAAAATTTCAATCTAAGTTACCCATTTTGGTCTCTTTCATGATTACTTGGTTAATCAAATTAAAACTTGATAAGAAATTCTTTTCCAATTTTTTTTTTTTTTTGAAGAAATCAGAAAAAATTTTTGATCAATCCTAAGTTTAACAAAGAATGACTTACTTCGCGCTTACTTCGATAGTTCTTCTTCAGCTTCTTTAACTTTGTTACAGTTGATCAATCATAATTTTCATCTCTTCAGTTTATGTTACAGACGCGGATTTGCCAAGGTTGGGGAAGGCTTGTAAACTTTCTTTGAGAGTTTTGGAAAACCAAAAGGTATATATCACGTAAAAAAAGAGAAGAAACTTCGTGTTCTAGGTAGTTATGATAAGCAGTTGGCTTTTTACTTTAAGAAAACTGCAAAAGGGAATCTCGTTGAAACCCGGACGTGTCAAGAAGAAACGAGGGGCCGCATACGCTCACTATGCGGCCCATCCACATCGTAGCCCTGGGCCCAGACGTGTCCTGGGGAGAAAGAAAAGACTTATTTCTCTAGACACCACTTTGGGTGGCAATAAAGAACTTCCTCTTTCTCCAGAGTGTCTAGAAAAAAAATCACAGCTGGTCTCGTTGTAATTTACCTTCCATATTTCGAAGATTCCCGGCCGTTCTGGCTTCGCCACAGTCTTCCAGAAATGTCTAACCAGCGATTTAAATTCCACGGTAAAGTCTCGCCTCCATCAATCAAGTAACTAGCTTCAACCCATCATTTGGATTAGCAAAATCTGCATTAGCGAAATCTTCAAAAGTATCGCAAAAAAGAACAATGTCTACTTCATCAGTACCGAACCTCATCCGTGTTTCTGTTCCTTTCTCATGTAAGAGAAATGCTGCATTTTCTAAATCCCCAAGTTCTGTTAGGTTTAGACCGGTTGGGGCTGGAGGGGATAATTCTGTTAGGATCAGATCCATTACAGGTGGAGAAAGACAAGGCAACCTTGACCACTTGCAGAAAGAAAGCAAACCTCAGACTGCTCAACCAAAAAGAATTGCACAAGTTACTGCCCCAATAGGTAAGTCATTCTAGAGACAGACAACAAGGGTTCTGTTAATGTTTTGCTTGACTATATGTAAGTGGAACTAGCTAACTTTTCGTTTGCTTTGCAGGGTTATGGGATAGATATCCAACAGTGCAACAAATGATGGATACAATGGAGAGAATCATGGAGGACCCACTATCTTACAGTTCTGCACCATTGCAAAGGGGAAATGGTAATAGTGGTTACAGCAGAGGAAGGAGGAAGGACACCTTGGGATGTAATAGAAGGCGAGAACGGATATAAGTTGAGATTTGACATGCCTGGTATGACCAAGAGTGATGTTAAAGTTTGGGTGGAAGAGAAAATGCTGGTAGTGAAGGGTGAAAAGCTGTCGAAAAAAAAGAAAGAAGACACTGAACAAGGAGAAGCTGATGCTGAAGAAGCTTGGCCTGCAAATGGCTATGGAAAGTATAGCAGCAGAATCGCATTGCCAGAGAATGTGGAATATGAGAAAATAAAGGCAGAAGTGAAAGATGGAGTTCTATATATAACCATTCCTAAGGCTAGTACTGCCAACCAAGTACTGGATATTAATGTTCAATAGTGTCTTGTTTATGTAACTAAGTTCCTCAGTTTAGCAAGGAATAGATGTGGTAATACCAAAAATGCAAAAAAGAAATTCTTTCCAATGCAACTATTATTTTTTTCTAAGCTCAACACCCCTACACTGTGCTAATGATCCCAACAAACAAAAATTTCTGTCCAAACAAATATTCATATATATGTGGAAATATACAAGTGTGGTTGCTACATTATTTGTTTGCTTGGCTGTAACCATACTTTCTTCTTTCTTTGCTGTAAATAGATACCGATCAGCAATAGCTGCAAATTTACCCAATCAAAACCTGAACTGCATTCCAGAGGTGGGCAGTTTGATAAACGCCTTTCATTATATCTGGTGAGATCAGCAATAGCTGCAAATTTACCCAATCAAAACCTGAACTGCATTCCAGAGGTGGGCAGTTTGACGCCTTTCATTATATCTGGCGAGATATTGGTGCTCGTCTTGAATGAATAATTGGTTGACTCGAGAGCACGAGAGGCTTGTAGTGCCATTTCAGCATGAAGTTTGAGACATCCCATTGCCATCTGAACATGTAGAAAGACTTTCACTTTCAGAAGGAAACATGTAAAGAGAGGCATCTAATTGACATATATTAGTAGGAAAATAATCCCATTGAAAATGTGAAACCGTCTATATGATGGTTAGTAAGAGGTTCAAATAAGGGCCAGCAAACTGTATATTGTCTGGAGTATTCATAGTGTGCTTTGGAACATATACTGCAGCAGATGGTAAAAGGATGAAAAGATGGAACCCGCAGTTTTATGTTTTCTAAAGCTTATGCAAATGCAATTTTATGTTTTCTAAAGCTTATGCAAATGACGCCAGGTCTTGCAAGAAATTTAATAGAACAGAAAAGCAATTGTGCAGGAAACGTGTATCTAATTAGAGCTGAGATTAAAGAAACTCTTACAGTTGAGCACTCAGTGTCTGTATCTGATTCTGCGACGTGTAGGGACCACGTGCGTATCCACTCAAGCCCTTGACAAATTCCTGTATTGCCTTCAACCAAAGCTGTTGCTATGGATGAGGGGTGAAGTGCAATCATTATGCATGAAGCTGCAAAGAGGACAGATCTTCTGACATAAGCTTCTGCGTGGTGTGACACTTGTCTGCATGTGACATCAATCAACAACATCAAAAACTTCATAAAATCTAAATCAAACATCTAAATAAACTTTGAGTATCCATCAATGAAATTCTAGCATATTCACGGCGCTTCAGTACCTAGAGCTCAACATGTCTAAGAGGGCAGGGGCCAACGCTGAAGCTTCGGGGTGCATGGCTGTGCATTTCATACAAACACCAAGCATGTAGATAATTTTCCCCAGGACAACAAAATCCCCACCAAGTAAGTCAACACCATGCCTTCTCTTATCAAAGCCTTGCATTGCCGGGAGCATAAAAGCAGCCGCATATACTGGAAATTTATTTTTTGACCACTCAACCTGGTTTTCTGGTGACCTTGTTGAGTGGAGGCTCCACCTGCGTGACTTGCCAACCTTGGTCTGACTAGGCTTCAGTGGGAGTTCTCTTTCATAACGGTAGGACCAGCTTAATGGAGTTTCTGTTTCTGGGACCTCCTTCCAGAGACCAGCTCCAGAAGGTCCTCTGTCACTAGGTAAGTACCACGGCTGGGTATCTGATATGGTTGATATTAGGGAATTCTGTTGATGTTTTTTTCTCATGCTTCGAGCATTTGAGAGCTCCTCTGCTGCGTCTGTCATGACATCAAGTATAAGAATGCGTTGACTGACATCCACGTTAGGCGAGTATAGTTGTTTGTGTAGGACACCCAAAGATTCTAACGGACTCATGACAAGCAATGCAACTAGCACCTTTTGTCTCTTTCCTTCTGCTGATTCTTCCTCTCCTTCAATAGTTAAATCTGAGCAACGAACGTGCACAAATGCTCTGACAAGCTCCCCTGAAATATGCTGAAGCTCATCAGGTGATGCTCTTATTAGCTTTTCGGCAACATCCAAAGCTCTTTCTACCTGCGAAATGAAGAGCATATTTACAATTGAGAAATGTTAAATAAAGATTCTTCAACCATTTGAGTTCCAAATAAAATTTCCTCGTAATTTCTATGGCAAGTGGCAACCAATATGCCAGTATACGTATATCATCGAAGTTAGAACCCTCATGATTGCTTGACAAAACACATCCTATGGGTTTAGATCATCAATGACTGCCAAATTAACTTACTCCATCCAGATCATCGGTTTTACTTAATGCTCCAACTATGTCAATAAGCTGTGAGATGGGTTTTTTCAAGTCTACATCATCATCTGACATGTCGTATGGCTGTAAAGACGAGTCACTAGCAGTTTCGGAATTCTCGCTTGTGTTATCTGCATCATCTTCTCCATCAGATGCTTGTTCAAAGTTTAGTGCCGCTGGATCAATAATCTCATCTGGGTCAATTAACTTGATGCTCGCTATTTTCTTGTTTGTAGTCTTTGCACTATTTTGACTTTTGACACGTGCTACATCAGTGACAGCCTTATCTGGATCAGACACAGAAGATATTTCTACTTTTTCTTCGACCTTGTCCAAATTATTCAGGGAAGATGAAAATTCTTTTTCCTTTATGGCGAACCCGAATTCCCAATCAATAGTGTCTCCGCTGCAACTGTCGTCAAGGTATAGAGGATTTTTTGGATCAACCACTTTGGAGAACACTAGAGCAACACAACTAGCCATCTTTCGCATTAAAGTAACTGGACTCTCCAACCTACCTGCCACCAATAGAAAATAAGGTACAACATATAAAATACACTCAAACAAGATGCGATACAGATTTTATAGTGAAAGGAATCTTACAGCTAACTCCTTCAAGTATTGACTGCATCACATCCTTCGTTGATTCCAGTTCTTCTCTAGACATCTTTTCCAAGGAAAGGCCTACTGCCGCAGTTATATCTGTTACTTCCATGAAGGAGACACATAATATGGGAAAATGAAACGTAATGCATTGACACAGTAGTCATGCAGTTTTAGATGCTGCGGCTAGGTTTAAGTAAAGCACCTATAGTAAGTATCCAACAGTTGAGTCGGACAGACACTTGGTGGTCGTATCAAGAGGTCTGGCGGGTGGGGGAAATTTCTTTCTTCCTTCGCCTAGCTACCTGAGCTTGTAGGTAGTAGGCCTCTTCTTATTAAAGAAGTTTAAAAAAAAAAAAAAGCACCTACCAATCTGAAGATGTTTGGATATATGTATACAAGTAAAAGGATACAAGCTTGCTGCTCCACTGAAGTTGTTTGTACAAATTCACGCTTGGACCATACTCTAACAAGGCACTGCACCCGCTCTATAAGTCCTCGAGTATTCTCACCCCTTGTCAGTCCAACAGAACAAGGTGGGCACTTAAGAACGGCAAACTGAAGAATCCATCTCAGGCAACAGACAGGAAAAACTTTCCAAAGTAAAAACTTGTCGATAAACAGAGACCTGAGCAAGTGAGGTGGGAGAAAAATCACAGTGTAAGTACTATGTGTACATGCTGAACACTCCATTGGAAGAGCTACAGGAGGGAGAGGAGAACAAAATAGAAATACCAAATTGCATGCAGCAATCTGACAGAAAATTCACAGAATGATGCTTATGCTTTCCTATAAGGATTCATATTTATTGATGCCATCACACACAGAGACACACTACAAACATCAAATTCATCGAAACAAATTTACCAGGAAAAACAGAGAGAGGTCTAAGACAGGAAAATACCCTTCAAATATGGATATTCATACAGGCTGAATCGGATATCATATATCTAACAATGAAGGGATGTAGATACATAATCAAAACAAAATATCAAAATAAATTGAGAGGATACATGGCTAGCAAATAAAATATCTTTTCTAGGAAAGGTAAACAGTTTAGAAAATAATAATCATAACACCCAGTCAAACAAATCAACGAAACAAAAACATATAAATTATAAAATCAAAACTTAATGAAAAAAAACTCACCGAAATGAATACGCACTGTATCTAAGAGAAAAGGCTGGCCAACTGATGATCACATATTCTTATGGAAACTATTTATCTACTCAAAAGCGAAGGAATACTCAGAAAACAACTTGACTAACCTTATAGATGGTTGGTTCTCAAAAGCTTGATGGAACAAAATCCAGAGAACCCAATAAGATTCACTGTCGCTTGAACATTCAGCAGCCAGCATACGCAATAACTGCTCTGACAATTTTTCAGTGGCATAGGGGTCTCTTATCGCCACCATCATCTGTGGCCAGAAGTGTAACTTGTGTTTTGACACCACCAAATGGAGATCAACAAAATTGTCATTGGATCGTAAGCAGCTCCGGACATGATTAAGAATTCGAGGGATCATTTCAGCCAACAAAATATCTGGAGATATGAGCCAAAAGATCACTGTCAGTACAGCAATCAAGAATCAACTTTTTTGATCGAATGATTCATTAACTGCGTGATTATACTTCACCTAACCATTTCCAGATGAAAGTGAAAACTGCCAGGGGATTCTTCGCCTAACAACTCTAACCTTTTCCAAATTAATAGTGAAACACACAAATCAAAGAGAGAGGTGGTACTTGTGGCTTAACCTCGTGTACCTCACTACCTCTTATATATTCATGAATTACAACTGCCAACTGGTTTTGGTTATAGGGGTACCATTTCTTCTAGGTAGGGCCAGAACAATACCGAAGTTTCGAACTGAAACCTATCTACCTAATGTTAAATCTAGCCTACATGTTGAAAACTACAATGAGAAGTAATTTCTCCACTACCTTCGTGTCCTAGCTAAGAAAACATGAAAAGTTAAGTACCTGTAGAACCACGTCGGGAAATGCGAGCAAATGTTTCCCCGACAAATAGGAAAGTGCCATCGACGACATTGCTACCCAAACCATATGATTTGTCAGAAATTTCACGTCCTCTCTCTTCTATTCCATCAAGAAGTTGAATCGTAACCTGTTTGAAGAAAAAGCTAAAAATGTTCTGTGAAGGATAACATCAAAAAGGATGGATTGTTAGATGCCTTCAATCAATGGCAAAACCCAACAAATTTGAAGGGTTAATATGCCATCAAGCAGATTGTTATATTCATAAATGTGATAAGATTTAGGCAGTTTTCTATGTTGATTAGCATTTGAGGATACTGTGAAGAAAGTGGACCCCGGGCATTGAGACGTGCTTTATCAGGAATAGATGCAATTAACTGCGCAACTCTACATATATCTTGACGGCGCTCACCGGAAAATCCTTCAGATCTGAGAGCATGGCCAAATTCTCTAGCCATTTGTAGTACTCCACGGCTTTCAAGCAAACACAGTACCAGTATCCTGCAATCATGTCACACAGAAAAATAGTAATTAAATGCAACTCTATATAGATGGTGCTCTAACGCAGTATACAGAATACTAAAAAAAGAACGTTAAAAATCATTCACTTGTGCAGGATAAAATGTTGTAGACCAAACTTCGCACACCAGATGCAAGAATCTTCATGAGTAGCATATCGATAATACTTTCGCGAAATCACATAGAGCAGCAATTTATAGTTTATCACGAGTTCAAACAATTATCTGCATAACAAGAAGAGTTAGGTTATCTACAGTATGTACCTTTCTGCATTTGAGCAAACGGTATTGAAGTCAGTATCTTCATTTTGGTTCTGCAATAAACCAGGAACCACAGCTTGAAAAACCTCAACTGGAGGTCCATTAACAAAGAAGGAATCATAAACTATGTTTCTTGCGGAAATCGGGAAACAGGCCAGCCAATTCGTAGAAAGATCTGCATAAACAGTAGCAATCAAACTTAGTGGATAATGTGGTAATGGGAGGGGAAACTAAGCTTGTACTTAGTGGATAATGTGGCTTATGGTCCTCTTTGAGGAGTGTAGCATTGTCTGCGGGTGGAGTATTTGCAGAAGAACACCTTCTCCATGCATGTTTGCTTAATGAATTTTGCATTTATCTAAAAAATTTAGACTCAGCAACAAAACGCACACAAAAAAGACCATGGTTACGTGAAAAAATACAGTTACACGAAAAACTAGTGCATCATGGAGTACTATTTAGCACAAACAAATACAAACTCCAGTGTAGCATATATGTGCATCCGTTTCTCTCTCTCTCTCTCTCTCTCTACACTTCTCGGAAAACCTTAAGTGATAAACTCTTGCTAACCGACTCGCGTCCACAACTAAGAGGGATGCAATAGTTCACTGATTGAACTTGTACACTATATCATCTACCAATGTGACCAATAAGACCTCAAATTACTTGACTAGTTTAAGTTTTGTAAATGAACAGTTTTACGTCTATTCGATATTTATTCCAATCAGACATTTTGGTCTCACAATTTCTCAAATGGTCAGAATAAGAACTGAACTCAGGAATTATACAGCAAAGTTTACTATAAACTCAAAGATAAACTTAAACCAGTAAAGGAATTCACCAAATTTACTAATAAAGGGTATACTATCAAAAGGTTGTTTGCATCAATGTATTCTTCCGTTCATCCATGGGAATCGCCAAATTAGGCAATTAAAAATGTAATTAAGGAACTCACTGTGTATCAAAACCCTAGATAAGGAGGGAAATGCAGCTCCATGATAAAAAGCATCCTTCAATTCATCATTCCACGTAGGAGAAAAAGCTCCAACCTCAATAACCTAGAGAGAAAGCGCAATTTGTCATAAGTAAGCTTAATTAAGCATCAAACTATGACAATCTCAGTACTAGTACTAGAATCAGAAAGAAATTCACTAACCTTATCTCTGAAACGGTTACCAATGCTTCCTGCAATTCAAAATAAGTACTTAATCAGTATTTCCTAAGACCCTAGAACTAGAAGAAAGAAGTTCAAAGCAGTAGAATATTTGATCACTAACCAGCAAGAAGAGATGAATCAATTGGAAAAAGAAGAACCGCTATAGAATGAAGAGCGACGATAACTTCATCAACGTGCTTTGATTCATTAATGGAAGAAATCGTGACCCTAACTTTTTCAAGTATTTCAGTTTCTGCTTTTCTTCTTCCTTCAGTTTTATCCTCCATTTTTCCTCCTGAGACAAATCTTCAAGCAAAAAACAGAAGAAACGGAAAATAAAAACAAACTTGGGTTTTAATTTTTTATGGACGGGTTTGGGCGGGTCTAGCAGAATCCGTGGGTCCGTGGGGTGGAAATATCACCTGCATACCCAATACTTTAAGGAGGAGTCGGCAAAGAATCTCGAAATTTGCAGAACACTCTCTCCGTCTCTAGTTTCTGAGTTATGGCGACTGTGGAAGGTAAGAAGAATCCGCGACCAGGCAAAGGAGGATATGAAGGACATGGGTTAACTGAAGAAGAAGCAAGAGTTAAAGCAATAACAGAAATTGTAAATGGAATGATTGAGAAATCAAAAAGAGGTGAAAATGTAGACCTAAATTCATTAAAATCAGCAGCGTGTAGAAAATATGGATTGTCAAGAGCACCAAAACTTGTTGAAATGATAGCAGCGTTACCAGAATCAGAACGTGAATCATTATTACCAAGATTAAAAGCTAAACCAGTACGTACAGCTTCTGGTATTGCTGTTGTTGCTGTTATGTCTAAACCTCATAGATGTCCACATATTGCTACTACTGGGAATATTTGTGTTTATTGTCCTGGTGGTCCTGATTCTGATTTTGAGTATAGCACTCAGTCTTATACTGGGTATGAACCTACGAGTATGAGAGCTATTCGTGCCAGGTAAAATTTCCAAAACCCCCTCTTTGTTGTTTCTGGATTAATTTTGTTGGTTTTGTCATTGTTTCTGGATTAATTTTGTTGGTTTTGTCATTTTTTCTAGATGAATTGATTGTTTTGAGTCGAAGAGATTGGATTTTTATGTATTTTTGGTCATGGGTTATAGGTTAATTTTTGTTGGGTTGGTATTAATTTGAGGTTTTTGATTGGTATGATTAGAAAAGTTAAAATTCACCATTAGCTGCCTCGTTCAGACTTGGTTTCTCCTTAGTATAGGATTCTCTGATCATGACCCAATTAACTCACCTAAACCCTATATATAACACCAAGATCCCATCTAGTTTATGAGTACACAGTGCTGTTTACATGTACTTTGATGTGTTTTAGGTAGAAGAGAAAATGAAGCTGTGTTTGGTTTAGGGTATGGCACTAAAAGAATGTGTTGATTTGAGTTAGATATTGATGATTGTAATTTAAGGTTGTACGGAAAAGGGCTTATTCAGTTATTTGACTTGATTGGGATTGGGAGAGTTTCAGTTGATGACTGTTTTTTTGTAAGAGTTGAATCAATGTGTATATTTCTGCGTTACATTTATTTTTAAAGAGATAAAAGGACTCCTTGTGCTATGTTGGGTTACCTTTCTGTTGACAGTTTCTGATTGTTGTTTGTTTTCGCTGTTTCAGATACAACCCATATGTTCAAGCTAGGGGTAGAATTGATCAGCTGAAGCGACTTGGCCACAGTGCTGATAAGGTTTGGCTATGCTTGGCCCTATGAGTGTTCACAGTTAGTCTGGAAGGCAGAATATATTTTTAAGGAATGCTGATATAACTATTGGACATTTTGCAGATTGAATTCATCTTAATGGGTGGTACTTTCATGTCACTGCCAGCTGATTACCGGGACTATTTTATAAGAAATCTTCATGATGCACTATCAGGACAAACTTCTGCTAATGTGGAGGAGGCTGTCTCTTACTCTGAGCATAGTGCAGTGAAGTGTATCGGCATGACTATTGAAACGTAAGTCACTTTTGAAGTTGAACAAATCTCGTCTATTTTGGATTTTTTGAACTTTGCATCTTCCCTTCTCCTGTACCATACGGATGCGATCCATGCATTCTGGATTCCCTTCTCCAGTTGCTGGGACTGACCTACTTCATTTTCACTCCATGAATGACCTATTGGACATTTTCTGCCGAACTTCAACATCAATCAGCTTATGCTTTTTTAATCTTTTATTTAACAGGAGGCCAGATTATTGCCTTGGACCTCATCTGCGACAAATGCTTATTTATGGTTGTACACGACTCGAGATAGGAGTTCAGAGCACCTATGAGGATGTCGCTCGTGATACTAATAGAGGTCACACTGTAGCCGCTGTAGCCGATTGTTTTTGCTTAGCAAAAGATGCTGGGTTTAAGGTTTCTAACTTTACTTGCCAATCATGTCTTACCTTTTGAGTATGGTAATCTTACTTGTGTTTTTTTTTTAATTTATTTTGCTGCTGCATTGTTGCTATAGGTTGTTGCTCATATGATGCCTGATCTTCCAAATGTCGGTGTTGAAAGGGATATGGAAAGTTTCCGTGAATTTTTTGAGAGCCCATCTTTTAGAGCGGATGGTCTTAAAATATACCCTACACTTGTAATCCGTGGAACTGGACTTTATGAACTTTGGAAAACGGGCAGGTACAATTTCCTTCCTAAGTTTCAGTTTTGCAAGTCTTATTTTAGATAACCACAGACTAAGTCATGTTACTTGAGCTGCCAAAACCGCACCACATTTTGATCTACCAACACAATTATAGTGTTTGTACGACTAACATTTATCTATCAAAAATCACTTTAATTGCAGGTATAGGAATTACCCACCAGAGAGACTCGTCGACATAATTGCAAGAATCCTATCAATGGTACCTCCATGGACACGTGTTTATAGAGTTCAGAGAGACATCCCTATGCCTTTGGTCACTTCTGGAGTCGAGAAGGGAAACCTACGAGAGTTGGCTTTGGCTCGAATGGATGACCTGGGCCTGAAATGCCGTGATGTTAGAACACGGGAAGCTGGAATTCAGGTAGCTCATACGGCTACTATCTTTGAGATATTTACAGCTTAAAAAGATTTCGCTTATTTGATATCTTACACCGTGGTGGAAATTCTTTTCAGGACATTCACCACAAAATAAGGCCAGATGAAGTAGAGCTCGTTCGAAGGGATTACACTGCTAACGGGGGTTGGGAAACCTTCCTTTCATATGAAGATACCCGGCAGGTACATACATTCACATAACAAAGGCCCTCTTAATCTCATTATTTTCCTGATTTTTTGTTTTCAGGTCTTACCCATCTAGAACGAGCCAGGTTTTGAATACTGAATAGTAAAATGAATTAGTTAATTACTTAATTTGTACTTGTGGACACAGGACATTCTTGTTGGGTTGCTGCGCTTGCGTAAATGTGGTCAGAACGTTACATGCCCAGAACTCACTGGGAGGTGTTCAGTTATCCGTGAACTTCATGTGTATGGAACTGCAGTTCCAGTGCATGGGCGGGATTCAGATAAGCTGCAGCACCAGGTATTGTAGACTTTTATGTCGAAACTTGTAGTAATTTGAGATCCACTTTGAACATTGAACATGACAGACCATGCGTAAGAACCAGAGTTGTTACTCTCAGAATCTGTTACCTCAAAGTTTTTATTCAGACATATATAGTTAATACTTTATACTGATTCTCAGTGCTAATTGTTTCTATAAGTGGGAATGTTATAAATACCCTCCATTTTGGTCAACCTTACACAAATACCCGCAAGGGGTAAAAAATAATTTTTTTGGAGTCAACTTGAGGAACTTGCTTCCAATTTTGGAGCCAACTAGAGAAAGTTGCTTTCAATTTTTGGAAGCGACTGGTGCTAGTTGCTTTCACTTTTGGAAGCAACTTATGCTAGTTGCTTCCAGTGAGGGGTATTTTTAAAATTGAATAAGGTATATTTCAAATGGTGGATTTTGAGGGGTATTTGAATAATGTTCCCTTTCTATAATCATACTCTTGAAATTTAATATGCATTTTTTTTAGGGTTATGGGACTCTATTGATGGAAGAGGCTGAGCGAATTGCTCGGAGGGAGCACAGATCAACAAAAATGGGAGTAATTTCTGGTGTTGGAACCCGCCACTACTACAGAAAGTTGGGCTACGAACTTGAAGGTCCTTACATGGTCAAATATCTCGTGAAATAGCTTTAATGTATCTCATGTAACAGCTTAATATGGTAGAGTATAACAATTTTGTAACCTTAAGATTTTCAAATCAGAGAATGTTTTAAGATAAGTTTTGTGAGAGTTTTGTGAGAAGGTACGAATCAAAACTGTGTAAGTTCCTGTTGGATTATTAATGATTTTAACGTAAAACTGGGATACATAAATGTATACAGTATTTCCACATTTTTTGGATATTCGTGCCCTTAAGTTGTAGACCTGTATAGTACAGGCCACAAGAGATCCACCCTGCTACATTACAAACCGCTGATGTATATCGAGTTCAAAACAATGTTTCTCAGGAGGCTTCCACGTAATATGAACTTCCTCGTGATGGATATAGGTGCTTGTCGTCTGTAGCAGTGCCTTGATTGCCATGGATAATTTACCCCACAGAGGAGTAACAAGAGGACCATTAGAAAGAACAAGTCTTTCTATCATTTATAATTTCATGCGGAGACTCGCATAAAAGGTTAAATCAATAATGTAAAGGCCTCCCATAATAGCGTTAGCTAGAGCTTACCATGAGAGATCGTCCATACAAAGTGTTGCACATTTGAAGTACATTTCATGCACCATAATCGGGTCCAATTTCTTTTCCTCAGCTTGGCATTATTCAAATGAATCTCACATAGTTGTTCTACCAAAATGCTAACAGGAACTTGACCTTAAAGATCTTCAGTAATTAGAAGACAATACAATTGAGGAACGTGAACCGTTTATTCAAATACAGTTCAGTGCATCTTCATTTCACATTTAAGCTTCTAAAAGTAAACTCTATTATAAGTGATGGAGATTTGAAACATCATTGTTAAGTGTTAGTATACATCTTCGGGATTCTTCTTGATTCTGCTAAAGTCAAGGAACCGACTCAACTGAATTTTGATATTTGATTTTACAGAGATACATTTTGAAGCATATCTTTCAAATGAAAGACCAGTGCTTAGAAAGAATTAAAATGCTTTTTCAGCCCCAAACAAGCAATTTTCAAGCTTGACACTAGCTTGTGAGACATAGCCTCCAAAACATAATTCTTCTCGTTAACAGATGTCACTGGTTCCAAAATTTTACCTGCATCAGACAAATTCTTCCTTTGTTAATGAGCATGATGTACCACGTTTTCCCTTCAAGAGGCACTTTAAGTTTCATATTTTCCTACAAATTTTTAATACTCAAAGAACAAAGAAAGGTGCACAAAAATCTCCAGCTAAAAATTCTGAAATCTATATTTATCCAGGTTAGTGTCTTAAGCAGATGTACAAGAGGAATCAGAAGGGACAATGCTGTCCTACAAGGTTAAATTAGTTAAATAGAAATAGATAAAAAACCAACCAACTAAGAAGGCTTTGTCTTCTGCTTAATTTTTGAGATACGTTTCAGGTCTTGAATACCCGTTT
Organism: Papaver somniferum; assembly: GCF_003573695.1. Classification (NCBI taxonomy): domain Eukaryota; kingdom Viridiplantae; phylum Streptophyta; class Magnoliopsida; order Ranunculales; family Papaveraceae; genus Papaver; species Papaver somniferum. The sequence goes on from NC_039364.1 coordinate 112,885,221, forward strand.
TCATTTCCCTGTAATTTTTATCAAGCACGAATGTCAATGACCAACCAAAGGTACGGAATGAACCAAATTTTGACTGACAAAAGTAAATGGTGGAGACGGATACCTATGATACAGATAGACAATAACGTAAAACAAAGGCAGCAGCATCAAAGTCAATATAGAAAGGGCTATGTAAAATATGCCTGCGCTCTTCTGCAAAAATCAAGTATAATGGGGTGCACAATCAACGACTAGGAACCAATTTTAAAAGTCAAGAACATTGCTAGAGAATATTACTAGAGAATGGCAAAACCAAAACCCAATTGCATATTCAAACAACACCAGTTAAGGTGCACCCAAGAATTAAAGTACATGTAGTGAAACTTACTTTGCGCCCTCTGGCAAAAGGTTTCACCCCTCCAGTGCAGGTATGGGCATCACAGAATTGGCGTAAAAACAATTCTGCCAACACAATATCATCAAAAGTTACCATATATAAGAATAATTTACTTTTTATTGTTATAAATGTGTTTTAATGATGGATATTAGATAAAACAATACCATGAAGACGGCTAGCTGAAGGACCTGCATTTGTGGGAAAACAGTTATTGGCAAGGCTCTGCATCAAAACAACAGGATATAAGAGATAACTTTACAGCACATATGTGCCAAAAAAAAAACTTTATAGCACATGGGATCTAGTAATTGTAATTCAGAAGCAACCTCACAAAGATGTCGATTTCTTGAAGCAGCTGCAGGGTTGCATTTAGTCTTTTTACTCTGTTTGAACTCCATTACATGATCACAATGTAGAGCCCCGCATAAATCTGCCAAGCACTTGCTATGGCTCTGGATCAAGCAACAGTTTCTTGTTAGTCAACAAAGCTCAAATGTCCAGTATTTATATGATGACAATATATCAAGTCAAATCCATTTTTCTGTTCTTTTAAACAAGATTAGCCTACACTATTAGCAATCCACAAGTAAATTAAAGCATGACTGAACTGTTCTTCACCTCACAGACAAGTTTGGCTAAGATGCCAATCTTCATCTCTTATTTTAATTGTAAATCCATTTAAGATATCTCATATATGAACACTGTTTTGAATGCTATTTCGAAATGGAGACATCAAAGATGACGTAAAATATGAAAACATTGGGAAGTGAAAGATAGAAGCGAGTGCACATACAATATTCAGCAAATTGTAGTGTCTGTTCTCAAAATGCTGGTCAATAAACTTCTCAGCACGGAAACTTTTCTTGCAATATCCGCACTTCCATTCATTTATATCCATGTGAATCTTGTGCTGCTCCTGATCTCTAAACAGGTCATTATCAGGATGAAGCCTACATCTAGTTGAAATTTGATACTGCTCTTGCTCCACAAACGGCATCAGATACTACACCGATCAGGTAGAGCATTTATTAATGGAAATCGACAGAACAGAAAATAAGTATTTTGAAAAGGCTAGTTTCTCCAATCAGATATTTTGCTGATACCTCATCAATAATTTCCCAGGCTGCCCTACTCCGTTCTCTGGAACAGTGCACTTTATGAGCATGCTCATCTTCTTCAGCAAGAGTTCTGAAAATTAAAACAGTGTACAGTTATTGCAGAACAGATGCAGCTGCCCATGGCGAAATTCTGCTCACATGGAGTTTCCCGTAAAGTTTCTCAGTTGTTATATATGTGGTGTTAGATAAACCAGTAAATGTTTTTGTAACTTATCTCTGAATGTCAGAAATTTCTAGGAAAGTTCATATCCAAGTAAGGAGGAAGTTACCTTGCAGCAGCAGCAGCTTCTTCAAACTCCTGAAATAAGCACAGCGAAGACAAAAGTACGATTAACACCAGAGTACGGAATTTAGAAGCTGTAAACGAAGACAGAAGATACTGTTACCGAAGATCTAAAGTAAGGAACAGCATACTAAAGTACTGCTACGGTGTACGAAATTATCAGTATGTATTTGTTTGTTTTTCTTTTGTGCAATAGGTCAAATTTATTCCATAAACATAGAAAGAGACAGCATCCGAAAAGATAAAAAACAATCAGACCTACAAATAGCTCCCAAACAAAGCAGGCCAAACGAATAGAAAGAGATAACACAGGGTAAACCAAAGAAGCCTTTCCCACATCTTATATGCTACCTGCCTAATTCTCCAAGTTGTTTACGTAACTAGAATGTTATCAACAACACCATTCAATAGCTCGGTGATATTCAGTAATTTTGAAAGTTAGATAAGGATCCTAAGTTCCTAATGAGTTCTAAAAATCTATGAGGTAATACCGGATCCTAATCCGCAGTTCACAACAATTTCCTCTATGGTTGCACTTATAACTAAACAGCTTAGACTTTCCTTCTCTCTAATTGGATGAGGTGGCTCACCACCCTTAAATTTCTTACCGGAAACGAAATCACAATTTACTATTGTATGTACTTAGTAAATTTTGGTAATACAACTTTTGATCCTAGAATCTGCAAACAGTAACCCATAAAATCTGAATTCATACCCAACATTGTAAGCTTTTACCAACAATTGATTGCTCAAAATACTTAATTAAAGCCTTACTAAGCAAAATAGACATATCCACGCTATTAGAGCATGCAATTAGCTTGCCATATATTTATCCAATATCCTAGATCATGGTAAAATACTACAAATACAGGTAAAGTTAGCATGTCAACGATCGTTAAAGCTACTGGTTCAAGAATAATCAGACGAAAAGGTGAAAGGCGTTAAGAGGATTTTGAATATTTTGAGATTCAAGAATAATCAGTATAATTGCTAATTCGTGGTAAGTTTTCTATAACTACTCTTCATTGCAAAATGATAGTGGTGTGCTCATTTCTACTTTCTGCCTATAATCGTGGTAAGTTTTCAATAACTACTCTTCATTGAAAAACGATAGTGGTGTGTTCATTTCTACTTTCTGCCTATAATATTTGCGGTTTCTAGCAACTTAAACCAAAAAATCCGATACTCTAAAGATTGCCAGATCTGTATGCTAGAAAATTGCAACCATATATTTCATCTGGTCCTCTCATCTACTATCGTTCTCTACTTTGACAACAAAACTCTGATCCTTACATATATCTATACACAACATTTTTCAAACAAAAGAGAATATCAACGGGAGAGTTTCAAAAGACGAATATCTTATATGAGCTTCAAAGATCATGCGTCCAGAAGACAACAAGTACAACCTCAGCCTAACAAAGAAGCATAATCTCTTTATGTAGCTTTCTTCAACATCCTATTTTTGTGAGTTGAAAGGAAAATAAACTTCTAAAAATGATGCACAAATGGTAATTAGCTGAGGTAGGAGGCCCTCTTGGGGTGACTAAAAGTGGCTCATATCAGTGACAAAAAAGTGTGCCCAATGCAACAAGTAAGACTGGAGCTTCATCCAATTTTACCAAAATTTCTTCCAATTCACTACATTGTCGCTTGAAATTTGCTTCCAAATTCACCACATTCACAAGTAGGTCAAAACTTATAAGTAGCAGTGGTTACTAGTTGTATCCTACCTACTTGTCTACTGCTTGTGCCAATAGAGTTTTTCAGGTTATTCCCACTAGTAATTTAAGCCAGTAAAAATTAAACATGAGTTCGAGAAATCTATATTTCAATATAGGTGATGAAACAGAATCCTCAGTAACCTTAAGCAAACCGTAATTCACTTTGCCAGGTTCATAATTTACAAATTTCTAGGTCAAAACAAGAAAAATGAAGCTGTAGAGATCCAAAACAAGTGATATTTGGTTCGGAAAATACCTGAGAAGAAGATTTTCCTGTTGAAATCAATAGAGTGAAGAAGAATAGAGAGAGAATAAGGAGAAAACCGATTCCAATCGGTCTTCCCATCTCTCTGTACAAATCAAAATCTCTTCAGCTTTCTCTTTCTGTCGTATTTTCTTCTTCTTTTCGATTTTCGATGTCTAAATAAATTCTTTATTATTCCTGTTTCCATCTTACAAATCTTCTGTTGAAATTGTTTCAGTGTATCTCTTTATTATGTTAGTTATGTACTTCATCATCTTAAAACCCTACATCTTTAAAACGTGTTTCATCTGTACCGTCCGGTGATATATGCCATGTGTTTAGAAAAAGCTATTCGCGCAGACACGGCACTTGAATTCTCGGATGACACGAGTAGAAATAATGTTACTGCTACGTCTATGGCTGGCTCAGCCAATTAGTGTGCAACTGCAAGGATGTTTTGAGGCATATACTCGATAAACATTAAAATAGTGGAAATCGTTTCTCGATCTTACTCACTCGGTTAGGAAGTTTGGATCGAGGAGCAATGAGTTCGTACTTGGAAATCACCTTATTGGACTGATTGACTGGAGGGTTCGAAGAGAAGGAGTCTCTCTTATGGCCACTTTTTTTATAACATGAAACATAACGTAAATGTGCAATTTGATAAAAAAAAAATATTGGATTTGGTAAAGTTTTGTGAAGCCTTTTCATATAATTCTTTATGTATCCTTTTTTTTTTCAGGGGTATGATTGACAAGTAAACTAGATTATCATACGACATATCTAAAAATTCGTGTCTTGGAATTTCACAAATTTTATTTCGTTGGAAAGATTTTAAAGAGATCTACATAATAAGTACGAATAACAATATCAAATTTAGAGTTTTTACGAAAATTTCGGAGGTCTTTATCCTTTTAAGTACAATTTTCAAAAATTGAATGCATAGCCATTATGGAAACCACCCCAAAGAATGCATAACACATTATGCATCCATATTTTGGTTGATGCATCAACTAATTTTCCGTTGCAACTGATAAAACGATGTACTCCATCCGTTTCAGGAAAAGTGATACTTTCAGTTTAAGCACAATTTTCGAAAATTGAAGCGGTATTTCGTTTTTCTTCGGTCGACCCTCCCCACCATGGCAGCGGTATTCTAGTTTATTAGAGACTTATATGTTGCTACTCACAAGTCATGGTTTGTACCTAATCAGAATTAAAAAAAAAATTAACTATCATGTAATTAAGTGCGTAATATTGTTATATTGAACCTATTTTATCATGTTTTTTGAGGTTTTTACATTTGACAACTCCCATATGAAGGGTTATGCATTTTTATTTTTATTTTTGATTTTGGTGCATGCAAAGCAAGCTCGGAAAAATCGCCAACGCGTTTTGCCCGAAAAGGTCCAAATCGGCAAAATCAGCCGCTTAATCGCTAAAAATAAGAAATGATTGGAATCAAAAATCACAACGGTAATATGGCGAGTAGTGGCCGAGGAGAGCTATTTTGGCTATATAATAAAGACAAAGTAAAGTCAATATGTAGTAAAACCAATAACCCCTTATCACCATATTTTAATAATGACAGGAATGTCCTTATCGTTTATATTTTTATAAATATTTTGCATTTAATTTTTTGTATTTAATTTAAGGTTATTGTTTTTTCTAAAAGTTTTTTGAAAAAAGCTTTTGAGTTTTTTTTTTACTTGGTATTTACAAAATATCTAGGTTCGGCTAACAAGTTATTAGCCGAACATTGGGTTTTATTCGTATATGAAGAATACTCATAGGTTCGACTGATACCTTGTCAGCCGAACCTAGGTTTTGTAAACATACTTAGATTTAGTTGATAAGTTATCAGTTGAACTTCACTTCTTCACTGCTGAGCTTAGGTTCGGATGACCCGAGTAAAAAAATATGAGAGTCGAACTTAGTGGTGTTCTTTATAAAGTGAAGTTCGGTTATCATTGTCGTGTTTAATTATCATCCGAACAGTTCAAAAGTATTTTTTGAATGAAAAACAATGAATAGTTCGGCTGAATTGAACTTCACTCTGTAATTGCCGTAAAACCTAATTTTTTCTGTTTAAACCTAATCTATCAATTAAACACAAGAAAATAAGACATGGGTTTGTGGGAAATACTTTTTATTGTACATTTTCTTGGAATAAGGATCTGGTTCTCGCTCTCCGACTTTACTAAATTTGATTACTGCTTCAATTCCTTCTTTTTCTTCTTCATTAATTTGTAGATTTAAAAAACGATTAAAGCCTCTATCTTTAGTTGAATACGATGAAAATTGAAGTCGGGTTAGCGTTTTGATGCAGATGAGCAAGTTATAGCACGCGCACTAGATTATTTGGAAGTTAAGGACCCGAGTGTCGTAATTTAGTTCAAGAGGAGTGCATTTTGATGGGAAACAGCTCAAAGATCAAGACATGTAATCTATAAATCAACATGGTCGCCAGAATTCAGCCAAATTCCATCGTTTAGGGCTTCAATTAGCCGTTTTGAGAAAGTTGTTTTCTTAATAACTTCACTGTTAGAAGTCTGTTTGGATCGTCGTTTGTGGCATAGAGTTTTATTTAGAGAGTACTTTAATTATTTTAGATAACCTAAAAATTTTCAAAAATGAAAAATTAGGATTTGAGTCTGATTTGGGTTGTTTTCATCCTTTCTTGTTGCACAAGTTAGGTTTTCTTCCCAAATTTATTTAAGAGTTTGCAAAATTATTATTCTAGAAAGTTGACTTGATTAGTAAAACTATTTTATTGAACTTTTTCAAGTTTATAGTCGGGGAACCCAGGTCTAAATAATTATCTTTTTCCAAAGTCGTGATTCCTAGAAATAATTTGAGGTCTGAACAAACTATCTCTTTTCTTTCTTTTCAATAATATCCGCTGCACTAGTTTGGTATCTAGAGCTAGGACAATTCTAGGGTTTAATAGTATAAGTTGTCGAGGTCGAGGTCGAGGTCGAGGAGGTGCTCCAGAATATTTTAATGTTAATGCATTGAGAGAACAATTAATAGCAGATGTCGAAAGCACGTTGATACGAAGTAACATTCTACGTGAAGAAGATGTAGGAGAAGAAGGGGAAGGGGGTAATGAAAAACCTTTTGATAATAGAATAATCCGTCGAGAATACGGTTGATGAAGGCAGGAATAAAAGTAGACATATCAAAATTTCATGGTAGTTCAGAACCAGAAGAGTTTCTTTCTTGGTTGAATACGGTTAATGAAGTCTTGGAATTTAAAAAAGTACCAAATAGCAAACGAGTTTCGTTGGTAGCAATTATGTTCCGAAGGAGAGCTAATTTGTGATGGCAACATCACAAACTGCAACACACTCGTAAGGGAAATGAGAAGTTAGTCTCGTGGGAGAAGATGAAGAAATACATGAGAGCTGAATTTTTTTCATATAACCACGTTGGCATGATGTACCAGCAGCTGCAAGACCTATGCAAAGGAGAACGTTCTATCAATGAGTACACCAAGGAGTTTTACTGACTACTTAGTCATAACGACCTGTCGGAAACGGAAGCGTAAACAGTGGCTCGTTATATAGGTGGTCACCCACACCAAGATCAAGATACACTCAACATGTTGGACTGTCTTTCGATTTCTGATGCACATCGTAGAGCAAGGTGATATGATTTTTACAGTGGTAAGTAATGACTAATTTTTTTTTAAATAAATAAAAAGTACAATACTGAGGATCTTTTACAGTCCATAGCTGGTGTCATAAACTTATGGTTGCAGGTAAGTGCCACTTATTTCTTGGTGAATTTGTTGCTAGTGCTCCACTAACTCCATTGCTCAAACCTGGAGGAGTTTTAAGGCCCATTGCAGTTGGCACAATTTGGAGAAGATTGTGTTCCAAGTCAGCTGCAACATTTGCATGTAAAGATTTAACTGCATATTTAAGCACACACCAATTTGGGGTAGGCATACCTTGTGGTGGTGGCGGGATTCTGCACTCAGCAAACATGTTATTGTACTTGAAGGGTAGTGACAACACTAAGACCATGTTGTTGATAGACTTTTCTAATGCTTTCAATTTTGTGGATAGATCTACCATGATTAGTGAAGTCAGAAATCATAGCCCTAGCATCTCCAGATGGGTAGAGTTTTGTTACTCAACCCCAGACAGATTATACTACGATGACTCAGTGCTCTCATCCTCTCAAGGTGTTCAACAAGGTGACCCACTTGGTCCCCTGTTATTTTCATTAGCTTTACATCCTTTGGCAGAAAAGATTGCGTCTCAATGCGCCCTTGATTTTCATGCGTGGTATTTTGATGATGGAAGTGTTATAGGTGACACATTGGAAGTGTCTAAAGCTCTGAGAATAATACAAGAGGAAGGTCCTTGTAGAGGCTTATATCTTAATATCATGAAAACTGAGATCTTTTGGCCAACATTTGACACAAGAAAATATGAGGCATGTGTTTTTACAGCACATATTGGTAAACCAGCAGGTGGAGTCAAACTTCTCGGAGGACCTGTCAGTCTAGATATACAATACTGCAGTGATTTAGTTATGAGTAGGATTGATAAAACTATACAACTAATGCAGAAAGTTCAGATACTCCAAGACCCACAAAGTGAGCTTCTTATCTTGCTTAACTGCACTGATGTTTCCAGACTTTACTTTGTGCTCCATACCACTAGTCCTACGTCTTTGCAGGCAACTACTTCGGTTTTTGATAACAATCTTATGTAGTACTTGCGGCAGTTAATTGTGGGTGATGGTGCGGGCTTTGGTATGTTTCAACAGAGTATTTCCACTTTACCAATTAAAGATGGAGGTATATGTGTTCATATTATGGTTGACACTAGTAAGTGTTGCTACTTAGCCTCACAAGCTCATACTCAATATCTGCAAAATACCATTCTGTAGTTACCAGTAGCTACAGATCATGGCCATAGGTTTCAGTATGATATGCACTCATTCACTCAAGCTTGTGGATTATCTCTTCCCAACTTCAACATCAATGATTCTGCCCTCCATTACATGAAGTCCCTTGCAGTTATATACTTTGGTGCTGTCAAGGAAAGAATTCCTACCTGCTACAACTTAACTGAGCGAGATGCCATTTTATGGCAGTGCACTAGAGTTGAACACGCTACAACTTAACTGAGCGAGATGCCATTCTATGGAAGTGCAATCGAGTTGAACATGCGATAAACTTTCTCAAAGCCATCCCAATTAGTGGGCTTAATCAGACAGTTGGGCCAAGACAGTTCAGCTCCATACTCAAGTATCGGCTTGGCATCCCATTCTTTGCTGAAGAGAGTCTGTATCCAAGCTGTAATCGTGTCATGGATATCTTTGGAGATCATGCGGTGCACTGCGCTAAAGATATGGGTCTCAAATTTAGGCACGACCTGGTTAGAGATGTCATAACGGATATGCGTTACAAAGCTGGTGTGGCTGCGAGGAAAAAAATATCTTTGGGCTTTTTGTCGGATACTGAAAATGATTTGAAACCTACTGATATCCTTGTGTATAATTGGGAATATGGGAAGGATGTGTGCTTCAATGTCACAGGTGCGTCTCCCTTCACAAGTGCTAGAACTCGCAATTTTACACCAGGGCATGCTATTTCTGTGGCAGTCACTCGTAAATGCACTAAATATCTCGACAAATGCGTGGCTCATGGGTACGGTTTTAGTGTTTTGGCTTTCTCTACCTAAGGTGAACTCGGAGTCGACACAATTTCTTTTCTGAAGCGATTAAGGAATTGCTTAGCTAGTCTATCGATGGTTCTCTCTTTCATAGGCTAGGTATTATTATTCAAAAAGGTGTGGGGGCCCAGCTTGTTGCTCGGCTACCTCCCACCGATATCTCCAATGATGTGTAATGATTTTATTATTTTCTAATAATAAAAGAGCTTTTTATTAAAAATTACAATGAAAATAAAAATAAATTTAAAAAATTAATTAATTAATTAATCAAGGTTATCTAAGTAATTTAACTTGCCTTAGGACACTCGTCAACCTACAATAGTTAGGGTAATCATTTTGCATTCCTCAAAAGTTTTGAGTATACCACAAAACAACCTTCCAAATATATGTGATTTCTAACGATGTAAAGAGTAAAACTTCTTATCTTAAGCTTAAGCCTAGCCCATCGCTCTTTTGAGTCGGCTCGGAAACCCATAAGAAGAAAGCTGAGGATTTCTTTTCAGTTTGAAACAAAAACTTGTATTAAGTTAGTTTTTTTTATACATAAAAAAAATATCTAAAACAATAGTATATCAGGTTAGGGATCTCTTGCTTATTGAAAACATTACTTACAAGGGAAGGATCCAATAATATAATTAGAATGACATTATCTTGACATTTTAGCGTCATTTTTCTTGTAAAACCCATAGGGCAATGAAATTTGAAGGTAATTTTTTGATGACATGTTCAGTATTTTTGAGGTGAGATGTGGTAAGGAATCTATAGTGATGTTTCTCATTGCCTTTGTTAGCATATGTTCTTCGGAGCAGGCCTGGGATGTACTATAATTTTGCCAGCAAAAGACAAGCACCTACAAGATACAACACAATTGAGTTCGGTAAAGATGTCCTTGTATTGTGCCTTCGATAAGTAGAGAAGTTCACACATATGTACCATCGAGGATTATATTGTTCGGTTGATAGACTCTCGGAAAGAGTGAAGATCCTGATAGGAAGAGGATTCTTGTGGACATATTTTTGAAGATACGTTTCAATCCATTACACTTACTAGTTGGATGATTACGAACCTACGAAAGCGATTGTACTTGAGATCTATCATCTCTTGGAAAATTAGTGAACGTCGTATATGAAGTATCTTGATGGCACCATCTTGTATCCATACCTCCAATAATTTGATCACCTCTTCCATGAAAAAATAAAAATTCTGAAATGTTGGGGTCGTCTTTGGTTGTTATTGTTGTTGTGGTGGAGCCTTGGATGGACCCTGGGTGGAGCCGGTCCTTGGGATGGTGATGGTACTAAGGCTAGAGATAGAGTTGATGCTGATGTGGAGCACTTAGTTTGCGAAGCTTGCTGAGATGAAACATTCTTCTTGACCTATTCGTTGCTGACAACCTATAGATAAATGGATATTGTATTGTTTGTTGACTAGAGGTCGTATCCCATGGGTATCTCGATGACCTTCTTCTCTAGCATACCTTTCTCTTTCCAAAAGGCATGGGAAGTTGCATCATATCGCTTGGCAGCCTCATAAAGTTCAAAGAAGGCTTAAAAGAGTAAAATCTCTAGAAAATCATGATATACATGAATCATACTATTGATACAAAGTTCCACCAGTTACAATTCAGTTATATTCAGATCATGTCAATCGAGATCCTTAGTTCTAAACTGTTTCACGTAGTCGTTAGAATGTTAGTTGTTTCTATGAAATATTCTCCTTAAATATGAAAGAGTGATTTTCTCGGACACAAGGGAATATTTTTTGTAACATTGATCGTCTAACACCAGTTGGAGACGTTACTAGGAACAATAATTTTATACTATGTATATGCCCTCCCAGTAAGAGACTCAGAGAATTGCTTGATGCATAATACCTGATTGCATTCATGCTCTTCTGGTGACTCCAAGAACCGAAAGGCATCTTCTCGAGCATTTATCGTTCCATCATACAACGAGAAGGGAGGACATGAATATCCCCATCGCAGAAGAATCCTCTAGATTTTTATTGGGTAAGGAGGCTGGTGCCGGTGAAGTGAAGTTGAGTCCTATTTTTCGCGATGTCATAGGAGCATATCCAAATCTTAAGGAGTGATGAAATTGGGTTTTTAACTCCATTCTAGTATACGTTCAGTAATGAGCGGACTTTGCCATCTTAATGAGTGTGAACATTTATAGTGCTAGTATCAACATTGGACTCGGAAGCATTCCTGGTTTGTTTTTTCTAACGCTGAAGTTGATCTAGAGATAGTTATTTTATCAGAGTATTGAGATAAGTGAGCACCTCCTTATGAATGATATCCATATCCAATTGTGTCTTGGAGAGGGTTTCTTGTCTCTGCATCAGATCATCTATGTTAGGCGGAGCGTGGATGTTTCTGGTATGAGCAATACCAGAGAAGGGAGGATTACTGCCACCATATGTGGTGCCCATAAGGGGGATGTTACCAGGTAGTAAGAGTAATATTAGGACTACCACCACCACTAGTATTTCCAGAATTGGGAATTTAAGTAGAGGTTACTGATCCTTACCTATTAATATGAAGAATTGATTTTGTAAGAGGTTGATCTCTAGTTGTGATCGAAAATGTATTGTAAAAGTACTTTTTTAGGTTTGAGATATCAAAATCGTACAAGACGAGCCTAAACCAAGAAATGGACTTTCACGTCTTGCTTCGGTCCCAAAGGTGGAGATGATGGGTTGATCTTAGGAAAAAGAAGCAGAAAAGATTAAGAAATCACAGTATGATGTGTTTTGCAATGTGAAGTTGTTGAAATACTGTATGAAGGCTTGATTTATGAATATAAATCCGATTATCCTCAGAATAGATGATTTCATCTATCTATAGTTGTAGTGATCATACTAATTTCTCATAAGTTGCGTAAGTTGTGAATAAGTGGAGAATTGATGGTAGCGGAGATAGTGATGGTCGCGGAGATAGTGGTGAAGTCATGTCCACTATGTCAGGGAATACCATCAGTTGCGTATGACTACTACTCCCTCGTTTTCTCCTAACTGTTCTCAACTGCATTATTGTAAACCGCCGGAACAATATCCGAATGAGAATACCCCAAGTGACATATTTGATGGCTCGTAAAAAATAGTGAAATAATAGACTAGTACTATTTTTTGGTTAAGTCATGGCAATGACTTGTTGAGACCAAATGCTCAACAATGTATTTTATTAAGTGACTGATCAATGTTAAGTCTAGCGAAAATAATAAGTTTAGTAATGACTTAAATTTTAGTAAATCTATGAGTACTAGACTTTATTGTTATGACTTGAGCGTTGAGCTTTGATGATGCCATCAAGTAAGAAATGAGCGCAGATTATTAATGATGATCTCAGCTGAGAGGATTTATCGAAGAGTATTTATGATTCAGGGCATCAACGATATGGCTCAACCTTAAGATATATACATGAGCACTAAGAGAGAATTTGGCATTGCGCCAAGAATAAGGTAAATTAGCTAATACTTGCGTTAGTAATGATTGTTGGTCCTAGGCTAGTATATGGATCATAGGCTGGCAGTAACCTATGACCAAGATAAAGGTTGAAGTTGGCCTAACGAAAATAGAGACGCTAGCACTAAGATATGACCAAGATATAAGATGAAGTTGGACTAACGACAATAGAGGCGCTAGCACTAGGGAAGCGCCGAACTTTAGACAATGCTGGCCCAAAATTGATAGTCTTTGGAAGTAGCTTGGGGCTAGCACTAGGATAGTGTCATGGTGTAGACTGGTGTTGCATAAGGCCAGTGTCGTAGTAGGGTCTACCAATGGCATTAAGCCATCGTTGTGGTAATTTTGGCATTGGGTAATCCCATCGTCATAAGCATCATAAGGTTGTATTTAGGCAGTTGGCATTGGGGTTATCCCAGCACCGTGTAAGAGCATTTTAGGCTAACATAGAGGTTAGAACATACTCAGGCTTTGGGTCGACCGACGTCGCTGCAAGATTATTCAACACTAGCGCCAAGAGAGTGAACAAACACTCATTTTTTTGCACTTTGATGCTCGAATGAACATACGCTTATTTCCGAATTGCAAATAACTAATAAAATTCTACAGAGAATAGTCATGAGTCAACCCAGTAGACATGTAATCAGTAAATTTTAGATATTGAATATTCATGTAATACTGTAACTATAGTATCAAATTGATATCGTTCAAATAAGAATTTGAACATTAATATGTATACAGAACAAGTTCAAGGAATTTTAACATGGAAATTCTGCAACTTAAGACAAGTTCAATATCGTTTTATGCCAATAGTCGTGGATTGCATCATACTTCAGTAACTTTCCTAAATTATAGTAATTGGAGGGAAATTAATATATAAAGTTAGTACTAGTCATACGGTACGAGTATTATATACATAATATATTGAAAGTTCAGCAGGACGAAGCTTTAGTAATATTACACGGACGTATATAAATTCAGAAAGACTACAAACTCAGTATAGAGTACCCGTAGCCATTAATAGAATGTACATTCTTAATTCTCTTGCGTAATATGAAATAGAAATAAAGAATTCATGTTTATATATATATATATATATATATTTATGTTTCTACTACTGGGCAGAGGCAATTTTACAATACTCGTACTACTAGCCATTAATAGAATGTACATTCTTAATTCTCTGCCACCAACACCGGGGGTCTTAGTGAGTTTCGGGGAACTTGTTCAGTCTTTCCAAAAGATTCTTAGGTTATTGACTGGCTATACTATACTACTTTTTCCCAGACTGACGCAGTAGTCTGTCACGGAGGAAATTTGAAAAAATAATTAAGGATAAATATCTCGAGCACGACACTTCATCGAGGAGAAAGCATGACAAACTATAAGGAATAAATCTTCTTAGGGCGTGACACTTCGTCGCGGAGGAAGCATGATAAAATGATTAAGAATAAATGGACTCTTGAAATTTTTCAACGAACATGGAACTTCATCACGGAGGAAGCATCTTCAAACAAATAAATGGACTCTTGAAATTTAAAGGAACGGTTATTGCATGGTATTGCCTTAAACAACTTCATTTAGTTATCATGAGGCAATTTATAAACACGAACTTATAGGTTTTAGAGATCGTTTTCCTTTCAGTTTTTGGGTTTTGAAGGTATCTGTCATCTTCATTATACTTAAATGATAACATAGACATACCTGTTGGTTAAAATTACTCATAGCCCAGTTGTTGATGGTGGTTTTTAGCTTAGGGTTAAAATCGTAAAACCTTGCATCAGATGTAACGTCACTCTGCAAAAAAGCGGTGCTGCGAGTACTAACCTCTCCACCGACATATTTATTGAGCCGCTCAATACACTTTTATCCATAACACTCTGTAAATTTCGGCACCTCGTCAATACGAGACTCACTGAGTACTTTCCTGCGCCATGTTCCCCAGCAGGACCCTTAATCGGTATGGCATGACGGATTTATGTTCACTCGCAGCGGAGTAGCATGAACTTCCAAGTACCAAAGTTAAGGCCATTGCACGAAATGCTCAGACATAAAGCACACTGCATTCTGTAGATAAAGATTTTGTATGGCAGCATACAAAATCCAGCTAATTATTGTGATAAATCGCAAAGAACTCATAAACCCAACTAATTTGCAAATTAGGGTTTCGCGCGCCGCGCAGTATACTGGACCCTGTTGGTCGAAACCATGCTTAAACAAGCTAGGCAACCGAATCCGCCACAACGCGCTAAAAGTGCGGCCGCGCCCTAGCATGTCGTCCCTCTTTCCGTCGACCAATCAGGTCGCTTCAAATCCGCCACCGCGCGTTGGAAGTATGGCCACTGCCTAGCATGCTGGCCCAACTTCCCGTCAACCAATCGGGTTGCTCCAAAACTTGCCACGGCCTCAAAAGATCGCCATACTAAGTTGGCTTCCCAAAACACTCCAGCTTCCCAAAAAACGCCAGCATGCCGCACATGCCAGGCGCGCTTGCCAGACGCGCTTGCCAGACGCGCATGCCAGACGCGCTTGCCATACGCGCTTGCCATACGCGCTTCCCAGACGCGCTTACCAGACGTGCTTCCCAGACACACTTACCAGGCACACATGCCGCACGCGCATGCCAAATATTATGCGCAAGCCATGCCAGCCACGCTACCACGCCTCTGGCCACCAACGGAATGTAGCCATAATCAATGCTACCCTTCTTCCTGAGGTGCGGATCTCAACCGTACAAGTTCGCCACCAAGCCTGTGACAACTTCTGGCCGCAATGCCAAATTCCACGGTTTGTGTCAAACCCTAATTTGGCCACGCCAAAGGCATGCGCAAGCAATGCCAGCACCACGGACACCCCACTGGCCGCCAAACGGAAGGTAGCCGCGATCAACGACTACCCTTCCTCCTGAGATGCAAAATCTTGGCCGTCGAAGGTCGTCACTGAACCGACAAGCCTCTTTATCTTAACTTGCCGCACATAGCAACATGCTACACGTTTTCCAATGAAAATACTCGAGACATCAAAACATGTCATAAACTGGGGGATGCTCATCAAGGTATTGGTATGGCGGTTTACAACGTGCGGCGTGCAATACGCCCGTTACAAGAAAGTGTCATAAGGGTGAGACGGTTAGTAATGGCAAGAAATAAGTGGTGAAACACATCTTCATTATGGAAACATCAATTGCAGGCGTTACCCGTTACCACTTTTTCACCACTCAATCGCTTCCACTTCTTACGAGGCCAGGGTACGTTTTATTACGACTTGTATAAATAGGTTTCACCTATTTCCACCAAACAACAAGTTTTTGGTCAGGAGAACAATACACATCCAGAAATCACCTGGTGGCTTTCCATTTAGCTCGCCAGTTTAACTTTCGGATACAAGTCACAAAACACCCACACTTCCAGAATCAACTATTTTGGCCTCAACACTTTTTCGCTCCCCTCCCTAAGACCAACCCTTCTCCTTCACTTTGTGACCGAAGCAAGTCTGGAACGACCATTTCTTGGTTTAGGCCAGGATTGTACAAATTTATCTCTCGAATCAAAATTACTCCCGTGCAGTACATTGTTTTGGGTTTAGATTTGTTTCTCACCCACACACACAAGATTACCAAAATCGGCAGAAGCAGTTTTCACCCACAAACAATTGGCGACCACAGTGGGAGATTAATCTTTCGGTTACAATGTCAATTTTCAATCCTGGATCTCATCATTCAACTCAGGTCTCAGGACGATAGCAGCAAATAACCCGCTCAGGGAACGACGACTCGATTATCAGACGACTCAGGAACGACTGGGGACTTTCCACAATCACGGCGGCGCTTCCCACAAAACTCGTACTTACACCCGGAAGATCCTTTTTCGTTAGGAGATCCGAAAGAACTGAGGTTTGCACCAAGATGGAAGAACAAGCTAAATGAGGAACGCTGGAATACATACCTGGAATATGCTCGTTGTGTTGCTACTGCTTTGCTGGCTCCAAGACGAGGGAATAAAACTGATGATACGGGATAAAGAAGATGGGTAGCGCCTTTTATGGGCACGATGTTTTTGGAGCTCGAATGGAGGAAGGTTTCCTATTTTTGGTTACACATGGGAAGAGGCAACCAGGACCGCTAGCAACACTCCATAGCGCCAACAGGACGTGGCCAACCTAGCGCCAAGAGACCGCCAGCGCCATCTCCATGCCCCAGCCGACACCATCTCTGCATCTTTTCCAGCGCTAACAGCTTGCATCCTTTCCAGCGCCAACAACTTGCATCCTTCCAGCGTAACAACTTCCTTCCAGCGCTAACTGATAGACGCATTTATGTGTCTAATATGTCTCTATTGTGTGTATTGTTAGTGCTCAATTTTGTATTTATTGTGTTCTTTTATGTCTTTGTAGGAATTTTTAGAGAAATAAGCCTTTGCGGCAAAATGGGCTCAAAAAGCAGTGTTTTACACCCCGGAGAAATGTATCGTAGGCACCCCAGAAATGCACCGGAAGCATCCCATAAATGTCCCGGAGGAACCCATAAAAATTACTATTTCCACCAAAAATTACTATTTCCACCCAATTGCTATTCGCACCCAAGCTCTGGTTAAGGGGCATCCATCTTCTCTTTAAATTCAAAAACAGCTTTTTGGCGGGAAAAATATATTCAAAACTGGCAGATTTGTGATCGAGAAAATGAAGGTGTTTTAGTGCGATTCAATCGCTGAAATTTGGTGGGAAGTTGTGATATGGGATAGGGAACACATTGTGGGCATCGGATTCGATCGGAATTGGCTGGAAATCCTGGTTTGAGTCACGAGCTCAAAACAGAGCAACGTGTCCTGTAACACGAGTTTGATTGTGTGTTTGCCATGCATGGAGTGTTTTGGAGGAGTTCGATGACTTCGGAGGCGTAGGGAAGGTTAACTAGAGCGTGCAGGATCAAAGTTTAGTGTGTAGAAGCCAAAAATGGAAATTATTGTTAAATATGGGCGGCGAGCAATGACGGGATTAATGGGAGATTATACGGTGTTATGGTCGGATATTTTTGTTCTAGAAAACTATAAATACAAGGCTAAAGAGTTTAGAAGAGTTGGAGAGTCTTTGGGAGAGTTTAGGAGCCGAGAAGAATCGAAAGAAAGTCACGCAGGAGAAAAGCTTGCTGCTGGTGCAAGGAAGAACACGAAGAACATAATGCCCTCAGGGACAGTCGTTGATTAGTGTCGCTTAATTGCGACAATACTCAATTCCTTTCCCCGACTTCGGAACAACAACACCTCTGTTGTATCGTTCTTTTTGAACGCTCTATATGTGTCGCAAACACTGTTGTAAACCGTTTTTCTCCATTTTCTCTTGATTGTAAACAACTTTTGAGTATCAATGAATCAATTTGAGAGGTTTTTCATCATGAGTAGCTAAACCCAATCCCAGGGGTGACGGAGGAATCCATTCTTCCAAAAGTTATGTGGTAAAATTTATTTATGCAACTCTTTTATGATTAATTGCACCGAATAAAAATGGAGTAAATGATTTTTATTAATCAATTGTGTTTTCTCTTGATGGAGTATGCTTAGTAAATTGCTTTTGATACTTCATGCTCGCGATTAACAGTGGATGTTTTCAAAATCTAATTTAGGCAATGATTAGAATCATAATTTCCTTTGATTGGAGTTATATTGTCTAGAATTGCATGATAAGAATTGTTATTGAATCACATAAATTTTGGTGAATGGTGGAATCCTGATCCCGGTAAAAATTCTCTCCCATATTTTGTTAATATTGTGCATATAAAATTATTTATTTATTTTTATTAAGTCTAAAAAAAATTATCCTTCACAAATCCGAGAGTTTGAACCTTCACTACTACACACCACGAAAAATCTCTAAATCATTTTGGCGCCGACGCGGAATTGTGTTTAGGTAGAATTTTTTTTTTTGATTTATTTTTCTTTGTTCTTTTTTACGTTCTTTGGGTATTTGTCTATGTGATACAGGTTTTGAGGCTTGGATCGAAAAGAAAAAGAAGAAGAAGTTGTCAAAGATTTTTGGCGATTTCATAAAGACTAGGAGCAAAGCTTAAAGCAAAAAGAACGGAAAGAAGACGAAGGACTTTTTTTTATATTATTTTTAGATATTTTTTTTATTATTTTTTTTTAGAAACTGTAATTAAAGTTTTTATTTTTGTAATCTTTTATTTTTGGACATTATTTTTTTTTCCGGACATTGAACATTGGACATTATTTTTAAAACCCTACGGAAGGGTTATAAATTAAAAAAAAAAAATACAAACTGTTTGCAGGGAAGGACGACGATTACTATATCGTCTCGGCCCCTCGGGTTCGCACACTGACACCGGAGTCAGTGGCCCGAGTCGACTACAGCGGTTCTTCGCCCGTCTGGTACGGGGGTAAACTTCTAAACACCCGCGAATCTCCTGCAAGCGGGTTTACTGTTTGCCTTAAGGTGAATATATGCTGAGGACTTGAATACGGCTGTTTTAAATTCCTAGTAAAGGGCAAGGCCTGGCCAATACAAGATAAGGGTTCGGATTTCATCACCGTTCTCTTCTTGCCCGCCTTAGGAAAACGAAACCAAACGCGATCCTAAGCCTAAAATTTTGACTAGAACGAGACCTATAGGGTAACGAGCTTAATAGGAAACTCGTTCGAAAAATATTGGTTGCTCTTTAAGCACACTTCAAAGTTCATGATGGTTTCTGTGAGTTGAATGCGTGACTGCGCCGCCTTCTAATGCGGTGAGGCCTTGGGTATCAAAGCTCTACTAAGCTTCCCTCGTCTCTATTCAACTTACTTTGACTCGGATTGATTCCAGAGGGGTTTGCTCAAATTGCAACGAATTCCCTTTCGAAAGATAGAAGCTGGTCTAGAAACAATCTAAGTGGAGCCATCATGCTTTTTGTTTGCTAGAATTTATAGGTTTGATTTGGTCGAGTCAGCCTTGTTTGTGATTGTGTAGAATTCCTCTGTAGTTTGTGTTTCCTCGGTGATGAATCCTTTTCAGGAGACGCCACCTGAGATGACGTTACGAGAATATATGTCTAGAAATTCTCGTTATCAAGAGACGTCTTCGGAAATGACTCTTGGTGAATATATGCGTGGGCAGCGATATATGGATACTCCAACTTTTATTGAGGAATCACCTCTAACGATCTATGAGAAATATTATAAACATAGACCATGTAGTTGGGAACAAAGCTTGAGAATTCGTGAATATCAAAAATTATATTGTGATGATGAGGAGGAGGATGGTGATGATTATAATGATATTTCTAGTTCAAATCCAAATAATTTTAATAATTATTTACCTATTCAAAAGGACGAGGATTTGACTAGAAATACCCCCGTTTTAGACGATGATTACGAAACCGATGATGGTTTAGAGGAACCAGTTTATCTTGAGAGTACTGTTTTCGAGTCAAACGATTTAGAAACAATAGTCTTAGATGAACTCGTAGAGATTAGCGGGGATGAACCTGACTTAGAAAAATCAATCGCCCACTTTCAGGAATCTGATGACCTAGAAATTAGGGAGATTATGACCAGTCTACCTAGAGACGCCGAAAACTCTAAGTTTGGGGGTGATTATCATTCTCCATGTTCTTTAACTCTTACAAAAATCCCTCACGTGGGACTTGACATCAATGCCTCAACCATCTTACAAGACTATCTTCGTACTCGTTTTCCCGAACTTAATAATATTCAACACGAGTCTCAACTGTTAGAAACCCATCCTCTGGTTGATGAGGTTAGCCCAGGCAATAATACCAAGATTGACTTTGTTTTCCCACCAAAAACTTTTCTACCAATTGTGGGAACATATAAATTTCAGATGTGTCAATTATTAAGTTTTGAGACTAAACCTAATTACTTTAGGAGATTAGGGTCGACACATCTGTTTAAGGAAGACCACCACTCTCTTTGTGGTCAGCTGTGTAAGTCAAATCTGATTGACTTTAAGGATCCCCAGTTATTCAGGTTGTTATTATTTTTAATTGAGTTTTTCCAGACTTTTAAACCTGAACTGTTGGATCTTAGCTATGAGGAAGTGCATCCAATGAAAATATTCTATCAAGATCCTTTCATAGAACCTGAACCTGAACCACAATGGGACATAGGTATCTTAATCAGGAAACTAGATAAGGGTATGCAGTACATGTTCATTTTCTTGGCTTGTTGCAGATTCCTTTTACTTGTGATAGCTCTATTTGGTTTCGATAACCCACAATTATTTCGGCTATTGCTATATGATTCGAGGTGATTAAACCTTTCTTAGTCTGGCTGAAGACTATAAACTTAGCACTTCTTGGGAGGTAACCCAATCTCATGCAACCCGGTAATATCCTTCCTTCACTCTTTTGCTTCAAATAGTAACTGTCTCTCCTTGTTCATGCTTTTAATTTCATCTTTAGAACATTGAGGACAATGTTAATTTTAAGTTTGGGGGTATGGGAGAAACTTTTTAGTTGCAATAAATAAACTCCAGAGCCTAGAAATTTACGCCTATTAAGGATAGCACTAACCAATCTAAGTGGATGGAAACATTTTTGTTTTAGGAGTTGAGGAACCAATCTGACTAGATGGAAACATCTATAGAGTCTATTCATAAAAGCACAAGCTCAGGTGTTAGAATTAACATGATAGTTTCGCCATATCTCGTCGAGTCCTTTTCACTTTCTATTTTTAGTTTTCTTTTATTTCAAGTGATTTGGTGGGGCACACGATTCAAGTTGTTACCTTTGCTAGGGTGAAATAGAGTGACTGAGTTACCTTTTCAAAAAAAAAAAAAAAAATTAGACCAGACCAGTAGACCAATCGGAATAAATACTAACACTTGGATAGCAATATGTGTGTTTCTCCCTGTCTCCGTCGCCTAAACAAGCGTGGAATGCAGGATCCACGGGAATCACCATGTAATCTGCTGACAAGAAACATGCGCTTCGGTCCACAAGGTCCAATCATGTTGTTAGTTCTTAAATAAATGTGTGTTTAATAAAGTCGACCACTGGTACCCTTGTATATGCCAGTTGTGTTGACCTAGAGTTAGGATTATTAACCACTGGTTCCCTTGTATATGCCAGTGTGTTAATATTAGTCAGACCGGTATCTCAGTCATTTAGGTTAGGTTCATCTTGGCAGAGGCCTTCAGACAGATATGGGAAACACCGTTCGCTTTTCAACCATCTACATTTTTCTTTTTCCATCTTCTTAATCTTTTCATGTGATTAGTCTGACTCCGAGTATGATGTCCATCGTGAAACTATCTTAGTAGAGCTCTGTCACTTATATGAATTTTAGTATGCTTGAGTGCAAACTCGTGTACAACAATTGGAATTTCGCATCAGGGTTCTTCCTCTTAGAGTCAATAATTGTATGCCAACCAAGGAGGTTCTTTAGTGCTTTCCAAGGTTTTGCGTAGATAGCTAGGGTATGGAGTAAAGGTTTTGTGGGTACACCTCTGGTAAACCCTCCGGAGACAACACTCCGCCACTAGGGCCACCTAGGGGTTCAAATGATTTTCCTTTCTAGAATAAATTTGCTCGAGGACTAGCAAATAATAAGTTTGGGGGTGTTGATAGACGCATTTATGTGTCTAATATGTCTCTATTGTATGTATTGTTAGTGCTCAATTTTGTATTTATTGTGTTCTTTTATGTCTTTGTAGGAATTTTTAGAGAAATAAGCCCTTGCGGCGAAATGGGCTCAAAAAGCAGTGTTTTACACCCCGGAGAAATGTATCGTAGGCACCCCAGAAATGCACCGGAAGCATCCCAGAAATGTCCCGGAGGAACCCATAAAAATTACTATTTCCACCCAAAAATACTATTTCCACCCAATTGCTATTCGCACCCAAGCTCTGGTTAAGGGGCATCCATCTTCTCTTTAAATTCAAAAACAGCTTTTTGGCGGGAAAAATATATTCAAAACTGGCAGATTTGTGATCGAGAAAATGAAGGTGTTTTAGTGCGATTCAATCGCTGAAATTTGGTGGGAAGTTGTGATATGGGATAGGGAACACATTGTGGGCATCGGATTCGATCGGAATTGGCTGGAAATCCTGGTTTGAGTCACGAGCTCAAAACAGAGCAACGTGTCCTGTAACACGAGTTTGATTGTGTGTTTGCCATGCATGGAGTGTTTTGGAGGAGTTCGATGACTTCGGAGGCGTGGGGAAGGTTAACTAGAGCGTGCAGGATCAAAGTTTACGTGTGTAGAAGCCAAAAATGGAAATTATTGTTAAATATGGGCAGCGAGCAATGACGGGATTAATGGGAGATTATACGGTGTTATGGTCGGATATTTTTGTTCTAAAACACTATAAATACAAGGCTAAAGAGTTTAGAAGAGTTGGAGAGTCTTTGGGAGAGTTTAGGAGCCGAGAAGAATCGAAAGAAAGTCACGCAGGAGAAAAGCTTGCTGCTGGTGCAAGGAAGAACACGAAGAACATAATACCCTCAGGGACAGTCGTTGATTAGTGTCGCTTAATTGCGACAATACTCAATTCCTTTCCCCGACTTCGGAACAACATCACCTCTGTTGTATCGTTCTTTTTGAACGCTCTATATGTGTCGCAAACACTGTTGTAAACCGTTTTTCTCCATTTTCTCTTGATTGTAAACAACTTTTGAGTATCAATGAATCAATTTGAGAGGTTTTTCATCATGAGTTGCTAAACCCAATCCCAGAGGTGACGAGGAAGCCATTCTTCCAAAAGTTATGTGGTAAAATTTATTTAAATTTATTTATGCAACTCTTTTATGATTAATTGCACCGAATAAAAATGGAGTAAATGATTTTTATTAATAAATTGTGTTTTATCTTGATGGAGTATGCTTAGTAAATTGCTTTTGATACTTCATGCTCGCGATTAATAGTGGATGTTTTCAAAATCTAATTTAGGCAATGATTAGAATCACAATTTCCTTTGATTGGAGTTATATTGTCTAGAATTGCATGATAAGAATTGTTATTGAATCACATAAATTTTGGTGAATGGTGGAATCCTGATCCCCGGTAAAAATTCTCTCCCGTGTTTTGTTAATATTGTGCATATAAAATTATTTATTTATTTTTACTAAGTCTAAAAAAAAATTATCCTTCACAAATCCGAGAGTTTGAACCTTCACTACTACAACCACGAAAAATCTCTAATCACTAACAGCTTGCATCCTTTCCAGCGCTAGCAGCTTGCGTCCATCCAGCACCAGCAGCTTGGACCCTTCCAGCGCCATCTAACCGCTCCACAACCATCCAAAGTCCAGCGCCATCTCTGCACGATACACCTACGATCACGAGAACCAGAGCCGCTTCCGCCACCCCAACATTTCTTCAAGTATGACAGCTCCAACTGTCACCAGAGTTACTGCTACTCCACCGTCAGGGCAAGAGACTGGAGGAGCCGGAAGAAGCCGACCTCCTTTTACCACTGTTGATTTGATGGAAAGACAAAATGTTCTCGTAAGGCTCAGACAGACGTGTCTATAACTCAGAAAGAGATACCTATTTCCTCAAGACACTGACGGAGCGACCACCGTAAGATTCACGTCAACCCAAGAGGGAGCTGACAAGGAATACTTTTAATATCCGACGCAAGTACTTCAGCAGGACGTACGTTTATAGATGAAGAGGCTCGCGTTGCTCTTGAACGCCCAGTAGAAGGGAATCAGCAATCCAATTTCATCACACGTAAAGATCAGGAACGACTTCTCCAAAATCGAGGCAAAGGATATCAGCAACCCTCTTGAGTTCACAAAGTCTCTCTTCCTGTCAGGGGATGCATGATTTCCGGGGACTTCGCCCACAAAATCATGCAATCTATGATGAAACATTTATGTGGGATTCTATATTTCCCCAAGGCGCAGCGTCAAGACATATTTTCAGCCTCAACCGCACTGCATCAGGAAAACAGTTGTTTCCAGCCAGAGAAGTTGTTCCCAAACCCCAACCTCTCCTAGAAAGCACGATTAATAGATGGAACTGGGGACTCCTAACCACCATTCGCTTGAAGGGTGTCCAGTTTGACAGCACGCTGATTGACGCAGCCGCTCCGCTTCAACGTCCTCCAGCAGCGGCTCCGCTTCAACGTTCGCTCCAGCAGCGGCTCCGCTTCAACGCCCGCTTCAGTAGTCGCTCCCCTTCAATGTCCTCCAGCAGCTCCACTTCAACGTTCGCTCCAGCAGCCGCTCCACTTCAGCGTTCTCTCCATAATCTTTTCCAGGATCCAAAGACGAAGCTTCAGCGTTTTGTTCTATAAGTTTCAACATGAACCGACGCCGCTTCAGCGCGTACTTCCTGCCAAGGTTCGTGCCCGCGCCCGACGCTCCTCCCTGCCAAGGGTCGTTCCACCACACTCCCCATGTCAAAGATCATGATCGCATCCAACCAATCCCTTTACTTCCATGGACGCTCATACAATTCCATCTAACCTACTTTGTTCCCACGATAATGTAGTCTCTTCTGACCACATCTGCTGCCAAGAACTGTTGCCGCACGTTTGTTGATACCAGCCAGAGCTTCACCATGGCAACGATCACTACAAAGGTAACCCGTACTCCTCCATATTTTCACATGGAAGAAGTAACAAAATCACAAGTACGAACGCACGATGGTGATGTCTTTGTCACGGTCAACCCACCGACCCTACAAGATGGAAACCCGTAAACCACACTTGGAGACTGAGGATCTACACGGAATCCCTCCGCTGTCAAAGCTCAGAAGACACTGTCAACCAAAAGGTCATAGCCACGACAAGTTCATCTACTCTTCAAGGGTGTAGCGTAAGAATATCATCGCCTCTCTGCCTAAAAGACGCCTGCAACACTTTACGAGGTCGCGATGGATCCCAAGCCTGCTCAGAGGAAACAACTTCAGAAACTAAAGTGCGACTGGGGACTGCTCATCACAGTCCATCCCGACGACCATCAAAGATTCATGAGATAACTCCAGAGATGTGGCTGAAACATTTTCTTGAAGAAACAGAGGGAGCCACGATAAACAACATGACTCTCTCATTTCTACCTCTTCGCTATCCAGAATATTTCGTCCATATGATATTCCGAGCATCCCAGCGTCACATCCAGAAGAATACAATCAGCTTGTATCAAATCCTGTGGACGTGGATTCAAGGCGATGCAATGAGAGTAGGCTACACATGGGGACTACCAGCATGGGACGCTTTCACTCCCCTCAACCAGGTTATTTCTGATTTCAACATCATCACTGTCAAAGTTTTACGAGCCACTGGAATTTCTCAACATGAAGCCGTACATGTGCATCGAAGACTCCAAAAGCACGCCACAAAGATACATTCACATATTCGACCATGCCTCGGATCCAACAGAAGTATAACTGGGGACTGCTCACCGCAACCCATTCCATATGATAGTCCAAGATTCAGAAGATGATTCGAAGGATGTAGCTTGGAACAAAGTCCTTGAAGACTTGATAGTAGCACATCGGCAACGGAATGTCTCCCAACCCATCTATTTCATCCAGTGGCTCCGGAAGATTTCGACCATACAAGCATCCACAACATATCATCATCGCGATCAGAAAGTCCAGGCACTGAACAACCTAAAGTCGAGGATAGACCGACAACGCAATCGCTGATAGACACATTTTTGTGTCTGATTTGTCCTCGATCTCTGTACTGTTAGAACTCGATTTTTGTACTAATATTGTTTTTTTATGTATTTTTAGGTATTTTTGGAAATAAAGATTTGTGGAAAAATAGGCTCGAAAAGTTGTCTAAAGCACCCGGATGAACGTGTTATTCGGACTCTCACTTTTGGTTAAGGGGAACCTCAATTACTAAGGGTAACCCCAGAGCGCAGATGCTATTCGCACCCCCTTCTCTTTTAGGGGGAGGTCATCCTCTACCTTTTGAATCCTGGTTTTGGCGGGAAAATGGAGTTTGTAGCTGCAGACTTTCAGGACGGATTTGGGACGTCAATTTATGCAATCTTTTCGTGGATATTGTTTAGTTTGGGACTGTTTGGTTGAAACACGAAAGGTAGTTGACTTGGTTTCGGATAAATATGGATTTAGTGTCCACTTTGGATATATCAGAGGTTGTTTCGCTGCAAGAACTTTCAAACTTGATTTCAGTTGAGATTCTGTCGGATTTCTTGCCGGATTTGGATTGACACCAACGAAAAAACAGGGATGGTAGGCCTTTTTGTTTCGATCAAATAGGGATGTATATGTGGACTGGAAGTTTACAGGGTGGACGAGATATTCACGAGATATTTGGTAATTTTCACGACATAACAGCGAGCATTTCTCTGTCTGGGACGTACCACACACGTTTGCTGAGTTGGGGATTCTAGTTAAAGCATGAAGAACTCAATAGAAGGAAAGTAAGCCCGTGATTGACAACTACAAGGAAAAGAAAGGAAAGAAAATATCCTTTTTAATGCAGAGTTATGGAGGATTATTGGGAGTGAATGAACGAAATTTCTTGATCCTGTCGAGTATAAAAGAGTTACTTGGATGTCATAGAGAGGGATGGAGAGTGAGGAGGGAATAGGGAGAAGTTCAGAGCATCACAGAGTCGGGACGATCACTTGCAGGAAAATTCTTTTCTGCTGGTGCATGAAGAACATAAGACGCAAGAGAACAATCGTTCATCAACAGTGACAACGACAAACAGCTGTGGGTCGTATAGCTACAGTGACAATGACAGTTTTCGTTTATCGTTCTCTGTAACAGCTGGTTTGTAACAACCATAAGTGTTACAAACCCGGTTTTATTAGTTTTTCTCCCATTTCATCATTTGTAAACCATCTTTGAGCAATGAAATCAACTTTTGAGCGTGTTTCCAACATGATGATGAACTAAACCCATCACCGGGACAACGGAGGAATCCAAATTTCACGAATACGGTAAGTATATTAATTTTTTTATGACTAATTGCATAATTATTTAATTGAATTATGATTATCATTGAATAGTTGTCATTTCAATTGATGGGTTATGCTTGCTTAAATGTTTTGATATCCCATACTTTAGATTTACAACCATTAGTTTCGAAATCTACTCTAGGCAATGAAATTAGAGTCAATGAAACTTTATGTTATGAGTTATTATTGTTTAGAATTGGTATTTGAACTGCATGAAATTGAAGTTTGGTGGAATCCCGAGTCCCGGTCATCTCTTCATCCTGTAACAATATTTGTATATGTATTTTCTTAATTTTTAGTATTCTCTTTATTAAAACTTAAAAACAATCTCATTAAGTCCGAGTGAACGACAACCTTTCTTACCACTATAAAAATTCGACCATTCACAATCTCCAAGATTAGCCCTGACATGATCGTTGACGAGCATATATTTCATCCATCCCAAGAATGCGAGGGAGTTTGGTAAATTTTGGGAATCCACTGGAGAGACACTGCAGACGAAAGCACAGATCAGGACGAGCAACCGAAAACATAAGAGGGTCGATACCTCTTCTCATGCGGATGGAGTTTCTAGAGTTTGCACAGCATAAAGTTTCCTTCTTGATCCATGAACGGGAATATATGATTGGGCGCGAAAAATACATGTTTCCCATGCGCGTGTACCAAGCACCAAGTCCGTGTCTACTTAAAATTATTTTTTGCAAGTTTTTAACTTGATAAATAATTTATTTAAGAGTTTTATTTATGGAAAAAATAATTGTGTTTAATTGTTTTACAAGAAACAAAACTCGTTTTATAAGAAAAAACCTAAACCTAACTTGATTTGCAAGTTAATTTTCCTATAAATACAACTCGAAAATCTCTTTTCAAAACACACAAGCAGCGACCATCTCTAGGTCTACTTTTCTTCATCTTCTTGCTTTTATTTTCGTGCGGTGTTTTAATTCCATCCCCGTTGCTGAGTTTAAGAGTGGGTAACTTTTATTTTTCGTGCGACATGCCAAACCCTAATTTAGACAAAGTTGCCATCATTCCACGGAACTGAAGCCAGTTGATATCATTCCCCGGAACTGAATCCAGTCGTCATCCTTCCATGGAACTCAATCCAGTTGCCATCATTCCATGGAACTGAAGCCAGCGCCAACTGCTCCGTCCAAGCCAATCCTTCCACGCTCAAGCTAAGCCCCGTCCAAGCAGCACCAAGCCAAGCCGCGTCCAAGCAGCGCCAAGCCAAGCCGCGTCCAATCCAAGCCGCGCCAAGCCGAGACGTGTCCAAGCCAAGCCATGTCCAAGCTAGCCACGACATCCGCTACTTCAGCTAGCCGCCCATCCGCTACTTCAAGTTAGCGGTACCAACGACCCATGGCCAAGATGAATCTATGCAAAATCCTCCAGCACAAGGATCACGGATTTCTCATTCCTTCCACTAAAGGTTAGTTAAATTTCCTTGGAGATCTCTTCACATGTTTCTCTCTCGATTTTGCTCTCGCCTGTCACCATCTCATGCTTATCCCGTAACAATGCCACTGTTACGTGCTAAGCAGGGGACTTAATGTTGATAGTGGTTTTTAGCTTAGGGTTAAAATCATAAAACATTGCATCAGATATGACGTCACTCTGCAAGGAAGCGGTGCTGCGAGTACTAACCTCTCCACCGACATATTTATTGAGACGCAAAATACACTTTTATCCATAACACTCTGTAAATTTCGGCACCTCGCCAATACGAGACTCACTGAGTACTTTCCTGTGCTATGTTCCCCAGCAGAACCCATAATCGGTATGGCATGACGGATTTATGTTCACTCGCAGCGGAGTAGCATGAACCTCCAAGTACCAAAGTTAAGGCCATTGCACGAAATGCTCAGACAAAAAGCACACTGCATTCTGTAGATAAAGATTTTGTATGGCAGCATACAAAATACAGCTAATTATTGTGATAACTCGCAAAGAACTCATAAACCCAACTAATTTGCAAATTAGGGTTTCGCGCCCCGCGCAGTATACTGGACCCCGTTGGTCGAAACCATGCTTAAACAAGCTAGGAAACCGAATCCTCCACAACGCGCTAAAAGTGCGGCCGGCATGCTAGTCGACCAATCAGGTCGCTTCAAATCCGCCACCGCGCCTTGGAAGTATGGCCATGCCCTAGCATGCTGGCCCCACTTCCCGTCAACCAATCGGGTTTCTCCAAAACTTGCCACGGCCTCAAAAAGGTCGCCATACTAAGTTGGCTTCCCAAAACACGCCAGCTTCCCAAAAAACGCCAGCATGTCGCACGCGCATGCCAGACGCGCTTACCAGACGTGCTTGCCAGACGCACTTACCATACGGGCATGCCATACGCGCTTGCCAGACGCGCTTCCCAGACGCGCATGCCAGACGCGCAGGCCAGACGCGCTTACCAGATGCGCTTCCCAGACGCGCATGCCAGACGCGCTTACCAGACGTGCTTCCCAGACGCGCATGCCTGACGCGCTTACCAGACGCGCATGCCAGACGCACTTACGAGGCACACATGCCGCACGCGCAAGCCAAAAATCATGTGCAAGCCATGCCAGCCACGCTACCACGCCTCTAGCCACCAACGGAAGGTAGCCATAATCAATGGCTACCCTTCCTCCTGAGGTGGGGATCTCAGCTGTACAAGTTCGCCACCAAGCTTGTGACAACTTCTGGCCGCAATGCCAAATTCCAAGGTTTGTGTCAAACCCTAATTTGGCAAAGACAAAGGCATGCGCAAGCCATGCCAGCAACACGGCCACGCAACTGGCCGCCAAACGGAAGGTAGCCGCGATCAACGACTACCCTTCCTCCTGAGATGCAAAATCTCGTCCGTCGAAGGTCGTCACTGAACCGGCAAGCCTCCCTATCTTAACTTGCCGCACATAGCAACATGCTTCACGTTTTACAATGAAAACACTCGAGACATCAAAACATATCACAAACTGGGGGATGCATATCTCTGGCGGTTTACAGCGTGCGACGTGCAATACGCCCGTTACAAGAAAGTGTCATAAGGGTGGGGCAGTTAGTAATGGCAAGAAATAAGTGGTGAAACGCATCTTCATTATGGAAACATTAATTCCAGGCGTTAGCCATTACCACTTTTCCACCACTCAACCGCTTCCACTTCTTACGAGGCCAGGGAACGTTTTATTACGACTTGTATAAATAGGTTTCACCTATTTCCACCAAACAACAAGTTTTTGGTCAGGAGAACAATACACATCCAGAAATCACCTGGTGGCTTTCCATTCAGCTCGCCAGTTCAACTTTCGGATACAAGTCGCAAAACACCCACACTTCCAGAATCAATTATTCTGGCCTCAACACTTTCTTCGCTTCCCTCCCTAAGACCAACCCTTCTCCTTCACTTTGTGACCGAAGCAAGCCTGGAACGACCATTTCTTGGTTTAGGCCAGGATTGTACAGATTGATCTCTTAAATCAAAAGTACTCTCGTGCAGTACATTGTTTTGGGTTTAGATTTGTTTCTCACCCACACACACAAGATTACCAAAATCGACAGAAGCAGTTTTCACCCACAAACACCAGTGTATTTGGTCGAAGTTAAACCCAATGCCTAGTAACTATCTATTCTAATTGTTGATCAATCTTCCAACTATTTTGAGTTATTCTGAAACTCTAGAATATGGTTGTTTTAAAGTTAAACAACTACGTGTCGCTTGAGTAGCTTAGGAATCTTTCAAACACTTTAAGTTAGTTTCTGAAAATAAGAGGATACCAAGTACACCACCAACTTTTTTGTTTGGATGGAAAAAATTGTCACAATCAGTAGAAATATCCAAGTTTTACTTGGACAATACCTGATATGTACACAAGTTTTACTTGGACGATCTCAAAAATCAATATCCAAGTATCAACCTAGAATGTACTCGAATTGTTATAAAAACTGAATTCCAAAAAGAAAAAGTCTTGTAATCTCTCTCTCAAGATACGAATTCTTAAGAATAAAACTTGTAGGTTCCATACAATCTTTTAGGCTTAAAAACAGTCTAGGTGGTTTAGTGTACTACTTGTGATATATTTGGAAGAGAAATGATACAAGACACACACAAAAAAAATAACGAGGAAAACTGCAATATGCAGAAAACCTCGGGATCTAGTTTGGAACTTGAAAACCATATTGTATTAAGCCGCTACAGACACTAGCCTAATATCAT
Source organism: Papaver somniferum (assembly GCF_003573695.1). Lineage (NCBI taxonomy): Eukaryota > Viridiplantae > Streptophyta > Magnoliopsida > Ranunculales > Papaveraceae > Papaver > Papaver somniferum. The sequence goes on from NC_039364.1 coordinate 112,917,206, forward strand.
ACTTCAGACTGGAATATAGTTAAAACGGAATCGACCTTACACACAATTCAGTTTCAGTTGTGTTTCTTTATATCTCTTGGAACTGGCAATACCCTATGCAACACGATTTCCTTCAATGATGTAATTTACATGCCTAGGAGTTGCTTCAACCTAAGTGAAGAATTCTTTTTAACTATTTTTCCTCAAACAGGTAACCTATTTCCTTCATAAATAAATTATATCAAGGTTAATGAAAATCCATATGCTTATGAGGGATCTTTAAGGAAAAGAAGATGTCAAGCAAACTGAACAAATTATGACAACTTACTTTCTTCAAAAGTTATAGAGATGCCTAATCGATTCTAACTCACAAGAAAAATCATTAAAAAAAATCAAAACCAAAGTGTTTTTGATTTTTATCTTATGGAATCACAAATCCGAGAAGAAAAGTACTTTGTGATTTCAATATATCTTTTTCCTGATCTATAATTCGGAAACTACAACAGTCTGAAAAGGAGAGGGTACCAAGTACACCACTATCTTTTTCGTTCGGCAACATGTACAGACAAAACTTAATACAGTTGCCAGTAGGCAAACTTAATGATCCTTGATATGTATATAGGGTTTATATTTATATCTCTTCACAATCAGAAAGTCAAGAAAACAAAGCACGTGAACCTAACTGTATATAAGAGTACTTGTAAAATCTCAAAAATCGATATCCAAGATCAATCTAGTCGTATCCAAATAAATGAATCGAAATTCTTCCAAGTATAAAACTTGTTAACTATATTTCAAGATACGAATTTTACAAGAACGAGTCTCGTAATCGATCACAATTAATATGGAATTATCTACTGGAATTGATTACGTACTACTTGTGTTATTCCTATTATAAAGATAAAATAATATAATACGGAAAAGGAAAACACATAAGACACTAGAGGTTTTGTTAACGAGGAAAACTGCACTTGCAGAAAAACCTCGGGACCTTGTCCAGATTTGAACACCGAACTGTATTAAGCCGCTATAGACACTATCCTACTATTAGATTTCGTAATGGAATGTAGTTGAGACCAAATTTACCCTCCAATTCAGTTGCAGTCGTGCTCCTTACGTCTCTTGAACCTCGTAAGGCTACGCACAATTGATTCCCCTAGATGACATCCTTTACAGCCTAAGAGTTACTTCAGCCTCAGCGAAGACTTTTGATACAAGTCTATTTGCAATAGGAAAAGCTAGCAAACCTCACAAATCTGGAATACTGACACTCAGTTAGCTCAGAAGCCTGAATTATTAACCACCTCTCAAGAATAACCTTAAACCGATCAATTAAAAAGAATTTTAGGTATCTATCCTGAGGAATCAGAAAGTCTGAGACGAATAAAACTTTGCGATTTCTATCTATCTCGTTCCTGAAAGAGATTACTAAAACCTCGATAACGGAAAGAACAAAATGAGGATACACAAACTATCAAGGTAAAGATAGTCGGATTTGGCTTCACGAATCCCTAAGGGTTAAATTATGTTTACAAGGCACATATGGGGTAAATTTATGCCCAATACCACGGCTTCAATGGAGTTACATAATGTACCACGAGCTTTAAAATATACCGGCTCCTGGTACTATCTAATTAGCAAATTCCTAATGTATCCTAAAAAAGTTGTCATTCGTAGGTCGCGGTTATATGGGGCCATATAAATTAGAAAAGTAGTCATTTAACCATACCATTTCTCTCTCTTGAGAAATGAAGCGAGTATCTCCCTTCGTTTCCTTCAAACCATAGTTCTTTCGGTGCGTCTCTATATGGTTATGAGGGATCTTTAAGGAAAAGAAGATGTCAAGAAAACTCAACAATTAAGAAAATTTACTTTCTTCAAAAGTTATAAAGACGTATAATCAATACCACCTCACAAAAATAATCCTAAACAAATAAAAAAAGTGTTTTATATTTCTATCTTGTGGAATAACAAAGTCTAGGACCAAGAGTACTTTGTGATTTATATTTATCCTTTTCCTGATCTATACTCTATAGTTCAAAAACTACAATAATCAATAAGAACAAGATTCAAATAAAAAATATCTATCATGTAATAGATAATATGATCGGGCTTCACGAATCCCTTAGTGAACTATTTCAAAGGCGTAACCTAATACAGTTTCACCAAAAGAGACTTAGTTTTCAGAGGATGACTCTTTCCGCAATTAGGACATTGAAGTGTCAGGATTGAGATTCTAGTTTGCAAGAAGTCCTCTATTTATATTGATGAACATGGCTTGGTAGCTTAGAAACAAAGCTAGGTTCTTAAACTAGTTTCCATTTATCAGATTGCTTTGCAACCAAGTAAGTTTAACTTCTCTACATAGATTGTTCATGTAATCATGTGAGAAGTTTTCTTTGAATCACAAACAAGAAGTTATACGTAGTGCACGAAGTAGTTTTCCAAGAAACAACGGTTAATTAGTTCAGAAACCGCTGGCATAAATTGGAGTTTAATATCACAAAACCAAAATCATTTCATGAATAATTAGTCGTCTCGTAACTCATGTGTCTTTTGTATTTGACAAGTTCGTGAATTCTCCAAAATAGTTTGTGTACTTGAATACAAAAAGGTATCCAGGAAACTTTCAAAACCAACCACTTTGTGAACCGCATAAATCATTTCATGTATTATTTGAAAGAAATAGTTATCCAAAAATATCTCAAAATTGACCGGTCCACGAATTGACAAATTTTGTTCGTCTGTGCGAATTGATTGAGTCCTTAATTTACAAGTTCAAGTTTGTGAGTCGAGTAAAATAGTTCGTGAACATAAGAACTAAGTCAACTACTCCTTATTTCTTGAATTCTTCTTTGCAATCTTTATCATAATACTAAAGTCATACGACATGTCTCAGTTGATGGAATGATAGATGATATGAGTAAATAGGATAGTCAGTTGTCTTCAGTCATTAATCTGCAAGGTCGATTCGTGAATTCTGATCCACAACTATCATGCTTTTTTCAATTCGGGGACTGACTTTGATAGACTATAAATCAAGACTTGTGAGTTTGACCAAGTGATGCTCTAACACTTTCCAGTTCTCAAGTATGGTCATTTAAAACATAACCAGTTACAGAGCCTATACCAGTACATAGCTTAACGATCTTCCAACTAGTTCAAGTAACTTTTCCAACACCCAAATATCGTTGTTTCAGACAAAGGCAACTACGTAATGTGTACCAAATCCAGTAGTTTTTTGGAAAATTTCTTGCTTGGTCCTAAGCCCATAAGGTTATTTATAGGAGGGTCCAACCGGATTTTATTCTTATCCTAGGGTCCAAAGTTTTTTGAAAACATGGAAATGACTAATATACCCTATTGGTTAAATATGTGTGAAATAACATACTTCTACCAAATCGAGATTTTATTTATCGGGAGGTCCAAATTTAATTAAAACATATAAAATACCACAAATTTGAGTACATATCTGCTAAATTTGTGTTACAAATTTGAGTACATATCTGCCACCATGCTTAAAATTTGAGTACATATCTGCTGCACTTTTTACAAATCAGCAGTAAGCTCGTATTCGTAACGAGCACCAGATCCTTGCTCAGTTTGGGGCATTTGATATTGACTCTGACTTGATACATGTGAGATCTCTGGTACAGCCTAATTGGAAACGAAATGGTTTAAGATATCACAAGCAACATTATATAGAACGACAAGTTGTACAATTACTTCATCCTTTACCTGATGGTTCTCCCACTGTGGATGGAATGAAATTTCAGGCCCTGACTGAAGTTGGCCAACATGAGATTGAGGAATGTGCGTGTTGGCTGATGTTACAGAGGGTGGAGCACCTTGCTGCTGCATAACAAAGGGATGCAGCGCAGCAACCTGTCCAGGCAGACCGTAGGCACCAATTCCAAACAGGGACGAAGTAACAATATGAACTCCAGGAACTTGATCTTGTTTTTGATGAGAAAGGGGAAAGTTAAAATTTTCTACCCATGCCAACATAAATTGATGATACTGAGTTGGGACGTAACAACAAGCAAATTTATCCAACAATTAATTTTGTTCATCACATGTAATGTGTTAATCATGACTGTCAAAGCTCCAGAACTGAAAATGCAAGTTCAGGAAAATATCTGCCATTAACGTTTACAACTGTGATGTTGGAGAGCATTCAAAAAAGGCATCGTTGAACCTACCTTAATTGATCCATTGCCAGTTGAAGCAACAGCCTGAAAATCCTCAACGTTCCCGTTTAGGTAGGCACTAGTATTACCATTTCGAGGGGAACCCCCCTTTACACTGATCTGGTTCCCTTTGTTTTGTGTATGTGCTAATGCCTCCTTAGTTTTTGAAGCTGCACGAACCAAAAGAAGTAGCAAAATTGTGAATAAAACAGAATTAGAAGAAGTTTATATCAGTTTGACATATACGTACTGCGGAATCATGAACTAAAAACTGAACTTCATGTCAAAGAAGTGGCCAAACTCAATTGCATGACAAGAATAGGTGACAGAACTATGAAAAATAAGAGGATCGAAACATATATTATAGTATTTTGTATATGTACTGACGGATAAGACTAAAAAATGAGACAAAGCACATCCAAATAGTATTTCCTATCAGTATGCGACATATGTACTGAAGATTCATGAACAACAAATCAACTGCATGACAAGAATAGGTAATTGATCTATGAAAAATAAGAGGATCGAAACAAATATTACAGTATTTCGTATATGTACTGACGGATAAGACTAAAAAAGGTGACAACACTTCAGTATTATACATACATACTCATGGATCGAATAAAAAAAACTGGAAAAACTTCGAATAAAACAAAATCAGAAGAGTAATCACCCCTGCGCAGATAGTTTCTCCTTTTGTGTCCAACCTTCTTGTCGGTGGGGTGCGTGACTTTTAGTAACCTAATCACATGCTCGATGCACACAGCTGGTTCTTTCAAAAATTAGCAACCCGTTTAAGAATAAAACTTGACTACATTTCTAGTATAAATGACTTAGTGGCGAAGAATCAGTGAGTTCCCATTCAAGTAACCTTAGAGTTGCTGACAAACAAAAGAATTTTTGTTAGGCCATTCACTTCCTTGTAAATTTGTTTGACAGTTGACAGTTGTAAATGGTAGTTGAATCATGCATGCAATTTCACCCATCATTTTCAGCTAATAATGAAAGGATTTTATAACATTTTATACTCATTTGTTTGTGGAGCGTTGAACAACAAATTACTGACATATGTACTGAAGATTCATGAACAACAAATCAACTGCATGACAAGAATAGGTATTAGATCTATGAAAAATAAGAGGATCGAAACAAATATTACAGTATTTCGTATATGTACTGACGGATAAGACTAAAAAAGGTGACAACACTTCAGTATTATACATACATACTCATGGATCGAACAAAAAAAAACTGGAAAAACTTCGAATAAAACAAAATCAGAAGAGTACGCCATATATGTACTGTCAATTCATACCAAAAAAACACTGTAAAAAACTGAAACCAAACCTATAGATGCATAGTAAACACAGATTAACAGTACGTCATATACGTACTGATGGTTAATACACAAAACCGAACTGAAACCAAACCAAAAGCCACCAAAATGAAACTAAAATACCAGATCTACAAACGAAACGAACGTAAAACATGATTTTATAATTAGATCTGGACTATATTCATCAAAAACCACCAGTACATCATATACGTATTGATGATTAATACACAAAGGCAAACTAAAAACAAACCAAAGACCAACAAAATGGAATTAAAACATCAGATCTACTAATGAAATGAACATAAAACATGACTTTCTATCTAGATCTGAAGGATTTTTATCAAAATCGAAGTAAAAAAATTAAAAAATCAAGCATGAATATCGTAAGAACAAAAAATCCACCTACCGATTACACTTCCAGAGCTCGAACTCATGAATCGAACTCACGAATCGAACAAGGACCTCAAATAATCTTCACTTGCAGAGCTCTTCTCTGAAAACATAAATTGAGAGAATGAAAAAGAGAAAAACGTCTCTATCCGTTTTTATATAGTGCGGGGTGTTTTGGGAATTATGATAATACGTCACATGTGTCCCGCACGTGTACAGGACCTAGACTTAAAAAATTAGGTCCAGTTTCATGTTTTCTTTTAATTATGGACCTATGCTTACTGGGCTTTAATGGGTGGACCTGCCGCTAACTAGTATCACCAAACTAGTGCCTATAGGTAATTCCTACTAATTTTTTCCCAACTTATTCATTATAGTTAGGTTTTCAACTATCCAATACACTCGTTCATAGCCTAAGCAAGTACGTCAATTCCTTAACTTGGACACATCAAGTCTATGTAACACCTTGTCTTGGTTGGTGAATTGCAGTTAGCTAAAGCTACCGCAATTACAGTACCGGACAAAGCCTTTCCCTTGTCAGGCTTTTCCGTCAATAGCTTTGCCTGCACTTAGGCCTGTCAATGGAAATCCGTTAACCGTTAGCCGAATCCGATTACCCGGTTTCCGTTACGTTTAGTTCCATTATATCCGTTACCGATAATGTAGCGGTTAATTTTATCCGACGGTGACGGCAACGAAAGACCTATTTCCGTTAGCCTTAGTTCCGTTAACCGCTAACGTGTGCCTAACACGTGTAACATTCATCTATACCTAGGTTACTATACTCGAATAAACATCATTTTCATCTTCTTCTGTTCTTCAACTCACAAACGAGAGAAGAAAAACTCACCCCTCAGTCGATTAGAAAACTAGGGTCATCTCCTTCCTTTCAATTCGAGCAAAATCATCATCTTCATTCGATTAGAAAACTAGGGTTATCTTTTACTTTTTATTTCGAGTTTAATTTCAATCCTAAAAACTAAATTTTCAATTTAGGGTTTCTGAAAAATGAAATAAGGGTTTTCAATTCGTGAAATTAATCATGACCCAAAGCGAAAGAGGAGCATCCAATTGCGTTGGTTCATCAAAAAGAAGTCATCCCTCTCAATCACTTTCAGTTGCATCTGAATTACCTTCTGCATCTCAAGTTCAACAATCAAGAATTCAATCAACACCTGCTGCTGTTGCAACAGAAGAAGCAGTAGAATAAATAGAAGTAGATGAAGATCCAATTATAGCTGAAGCAAAGAAGAAACTGCGTGCAGTAAGGTCTGATGTTTGGGATGATTTTGAAAGGTTAACTGAAAAGAAGATGGTAAAAGGTAAGGAGATTGGGATACTTGTAGCTAAATGCAAACATTGTAATAAGAGAATGACTTCACCCAGTAGCCAAGGAACCAGCAAATTGCATTACCATGCCAAAACTTGCCAAAAAAAGCCTGCAAACAAGAAAGGACAAACAAAGATTACTACAGTCAGAACAGGTAATGCACAAACTAAGCTTGCTAATTGGAAGTATGATGCTGATGCTACTAGGATACTAGTTGCCAAAATGATTGCTAAACATGGTTATCCAATCACTATAGTTGAGCATCCATATTTTGTTGAGTTTTTGAAGTCTTTAAATCCTGCTGCTAAACTTTACACTAGGAATACAGTTAGGGAAGATATCATGAAACTAAGAACTGAGTTCAAAAAAGAATTACAAGACCAATTTGAGACAATTACATCTAAGTGTAGTTTAACAACAGATATGTGGTCATGTAAGCATACAAAGGATGGTTATTGCTGTGTGACAATGCATTACATAGATGATGATTGGAAACTGATTAAGAAAAACACTTGCATATACTTTAGTGCCATCACCACATTCTGGAGAAGTTCTAGCATCTATAGTGAAATCAGTATGTCTATATTGGAACATAGATACTAAAATTTTTGCTGTTGTTGCTGACAATGCTAGCTCCAACAATGTTATGATGGACCATCTGAAGAAATGGCTTGATAGCAAAGACTGTTTAGTTCTTAATGGGGATATGTTCCAAATGAGGTGTAGTAATCATGTATTACACTTGATTGTAGGGTGTGGAATGAGAGTGACTGCTCCATTTATAGATGCAGTTAGAGAGTGTGTAAAATATGTCAAAGCAAGTCAGGCTAGAAAAGAGAGATTTGAATTTTCTATTGCTCAAGTTAAGCTTCCTTCTTCAAGGTCTGTGGGTTTAGATGTGGATACCAGGTGGAGCTCCACCTATAAGATGCTAAAGGATGCAATCTTTCTAAGACAAGCTTTTGTTAGGCTAGCTGATTTAGATAATGACTTCAAGATACTACCAACCTCTAAGGAGTGGGAACAAGGAGTACACATATGTGAATGTTTGGAATTGTTTGATGTCATTTCAACCAAATTTGCTGGGATTAAGTATCCCACAGCAAATTTATATTATAATGGGGTGCAAGAAGTTAATAGATGCATTAAGATATGGGAATCAAGTCAGCATGAGTACATCAGAGACATGGCCAATAATATGAGGATGAAATTTGATAGCTACTGGAAAGAAAGTAACACTTTGATGGGCATTGGGGTTGTTTTAGATCCTAGGTACAAAGCTAAATGGGTGGAGTTTGTTATGAAGAGAGTATATGGTGTGGATCACTATAAAAGTCACTATAACAAATTTGAGCTTGCACTCAATGCTCTTTTCTGTGCTTATGAAACAAACACTACATCTCCAGATTATTTTGATACTGCAATGCATTCAACTGCATTTGAGAGCTGTGCAGGTACAAGTACAACAACATCATATGGATTTGGTTATGATGATTTCATTATGGAAAACAATATGTTTGAGGTTGAGAAGTCAGAATTGGAGACATACTTAGCAGAACCAGTTCTTCCTAAAGGCACAGCTGCTGAAGAAATGAGGTTTGATATCTTAAGTTGGTGGAAGAATCATTATGCTAAGTACCCAATTCTCTCAAGGATTGCAAGAGATGTATTGGCTGTTCCAGTGACAAATATAGCATCAGAATCCATGTTTAGTATTGGTGGCAGAGTTCTCACATCTCACAGGAGTTCATTAGCTCCAGATCTTGTTGAAGCTTTGCTTTGTTTGGGTGATTGGCTGCCAGATCTCACTCTCAGTGAGAGCAATAGTTGTGTTACTGGTAAGTTTCCTTATATCTTAATATTTTACTAGATTTTACTGATAGTTGTGACTGCACTGACATTGCCACTTTTATTGGCTTATTGCACTGACATTGCCACTTTTATTGGCTTATTGCACTGACATTGCCACTTTGCCAACTTAAGTTGCTTCACTGACATCACTGTCTAACACTTTTCATTTTCCTTTCAAAATGCAGAAGTTGAGGACTAAGGAGGAATGCAGTTGGCATTGGCAGTGGAGAATTTGGAGATGGAGGAATGCATTTGCAGTTGCAGATGCAGTTGGCATCCCTTTGTCTTTTCTTTTGCAAAAACTTGGTTTTTTTCTTTTGATAGAACATGTGATGATCTGAACATGTAATTTGGTTTAGAACATGAACATCTGTATGTTTTTTTTTCTGTGTGTCATGGATTTAGAACTTGTTTGCTTGGATTTAGAACTATTCTATGTAATTGGTTTGTGTTTTAAACCTGCTTTTGTGTTGTCCTGTGACATCCGGTTAATACCGGAAAATTAACCGTTAGCCGATAAGTCCGACGTAACGGCAATGGTTTTGGATTTTACAATTCCGTCGGCATTTAACGGATAACAGTTAACCTCTAATTTAAACGGCAAAGGTAGCGGCAGAGCCATTATTTGTTACGTTAAGTGCCGTTGACAGGCCTACCTGCACTTTTGACCTCAAAAGCCTCATTAACGCCGAAATTCTGACCGACAGTTTTGGCCAATCAGAGCGATTCGAAGTTTTCTTATACAGAACTAGTCATAAAAACCCAAGGTGACCAAACTTGTGGTACAAAAACCCCATTCAAATGTTGGGATCAATTAAAACTCCATCTTAAACAAAATTGATACAAAAACCCCCAAATTTTTAGAAAGTGATAGAAAAGCCCCAAATTTCAAAATTGGTTTCATCAAAATTCTTTGGGATTTTTTTGTTACTTTTGTTTTGATGGGTTTTTTATGGATGGATAGTGACACCTTTGAGGTTATAACTCGCGGACCGTTTCTTATAATGTATATTATTTTCAATACGTTTTATACTAGAATCCCAATCACTACCTGGCTAATTTTACTTTTTAGGTTAATGGATTAAGCGTCGTTGGTACTACTTGTTCGCACCTGCACTCATTACCTTTTAAGCACTCCAATCATGACGTTTCACGTAAGGTACACATCGGGGTACCAAAATGAGCATTACATCATAGATTCGTCCAGTTGATGTGCATTTAGACCCAATCTTTACCACGATTCGAATTTATAATTATTTTGATTTCATGTTAGCTAATTTGTGGTCTTCGTTAAATTATTTATCAACCAAGTAGGTTTACATCATATATATTCTTGTTTGTAGCTTAAGTAATACTTTGGGAAACAACATTATAGGTGGTGTAATTTGGCATGTTGGGCCGGGTTTAAGCTAACCAACTCAAAAAAAAATTGTATCATGAGTCTAAACTGGAGCCCGACCTAACTCTGGTCGAAGATCGTAATGCATAACCGAACATGAAAAATTCGGGGATCCTTATTAGCAAATTTGTACCCTAGCAGCCTATTCTCTAGCAGCTGATTCAAGACCAGCCGATTAAATTGCAGCTACTTCGAAAAAACTGATTATTATGGCGGACTTTCAGCAAAAGACATCTAAAACTTAAAAGATTTCTTTATTATGTCAAACCGTAAAAATTCCTTGTTTTTATGTCAAACCGTGATAAAAAAAGTTAGATTTTTATTTTAAATGTAAAACATAAACAAGTTCATCATATTGCAATTGATACACAAAAAAAAAAAAAATACTCGAATACTTTTTCGTTGCAAATGCTAGTGACAAATTTTAACGCAAAAATTTATCACATTTGTTATAGGGAGGGGGCTTTTGGATCAAGGGAGTGGAAAAATTGTACTCAACTTACCCAATACTACGGATTCCGAACTTTTCTATGAGTTAGACAACTCTACCCTTAAAAAGAATCCATGTTTCAAAACAACCCACATCATATTATCCCCTTGCTTCTTCTTTCCATCAACTGCGAAAAAAAATAAACCCTAGAATTATTTTTTAAAACCTCTCAAAAAATTTTAAACTCATCATCTATAAATCAAGGTATTTTTGGACAATCGAAACATGATTCTCCTTTTTTCTATGTCTTATTGGCTTTTAAAGCATGGTTGTCTTTTTTTCCATATATGTATAACAGTTGCAGTATGTAAAAACTTGGTTCGTTTGTACCAGCGGAAAAGAAATAAAATATTCACGTTCTAATTTAAAACGCGAATTACAAATTTCTCTACCGTACAAAAGGCGGTGAAACGCAGGATTTCACTATCGACAAAGCAGTGGTGAAATAGAAACTTTTACTAGCACCAAAGTGATGGTGAAATGCAACATTTTACTACAATTTCTTTGGCTAGTACTGAAAAACGGGGGTCTAACAACACCGCCAAATATTTCGCTTAGCAATATGTATGGACTAACTCCAAAATACTTTGCTAGAGAATCAACTAGACAGTCAGACTCAATCTAGATAAAAGTATCTCAAGGAGTTAATATCTCTCTCTTGTTTTTGATATTACTCAAGCTAATAGAAATCAGCGAGTCCTAATCAAACACAAGGAATACTTGGACGGTACCAAAGACCAATGTCCAAGGATCAATCAATATCAATCAACAACCAAAGGTCGGATTTCCAATTGATGATCACAAACGCACAACCTGTATTATTTCAATTATATAACAAATATAATGCGGAAATAGAAATAACACAGACACCAGAATTTTGTTAACGAGGAAACCGCAAATGCAGAAAAACCCCGGGACCTAGTCCAGATTGAATACACACTGTATTAAGCCGCCACAGACACTATCTCCAAGCTAACTTCGGACTGGACTATAGTTGAACCCCAATCAGTCTCCCACTCATTCAAGGTACATTAGTACTCCCTACGCCTCTGATCCCAGCAGGACACTGCGCACTTGATTCCCTTAGCTGATCTCACCCACAACTAAGAGTTGCTGCAACCCAAAATCACAGACTTGATAATAAACAAATCTGTCTCACACTGAAAAGTCTATCAAAGGATAAATCTGTCTCCCACAGAAGAACCCTAGGTTTTTGTTCCGTCTTATGATATGAAATCAAGGTGAACATGAACCAATTGATAATCCGGTCTTATTTTCCCGAAGAACAACCTAGATTAATCAATCACCTCTCAACAGTCTTACTTGTATAAACAAGAGGACGTCAAGGAATCACAAACAGTGACCCGAAGATGTTTGTGACTTCTTTATCTTTCCTATCGGAGAACTGTCACGATCTCAAGCCAATCAATAAGATTGTACTCGTACGATAGAAGATGCAAGATCATATCACACAACTACGATAAAAGTAGTATTGGTCTGGCTTCACAATCTCAATGAAGTCTTTAAGTCGTTAACCTGGTTTTAGAGAAGAAAACCAAAGGTTAGAGGAGAATCGACTCTAACGAGCGCACTAGTATCACACAGATGTGTGGGGATTAGTTTTTCCCAGTGCTAGATGTCTCCTTTATATAGTCTTCAAATCAGGCTTTTGCCTTAGGTGCAAAGCAATCAATGTTCACTGTTAGATGAAAACCTGATTTAGATTCAAGCTAATATTTCTCAACCGTTAGATCGAAAACTTATCTTGTCACACACACTTGAGATATACGTTTACTGGGTTTGTGAAAACCGTGCCCAAACATATACGTGTATGTTGGTTCAATATAATAACCCAAAAGGTTAACCATATGACCATTTCATATTAACCTTGTTCTTCTTCACCATAACTAGTTCAATCGACTCAAATGAACTAGTTAGAGAGTTGTTCAATTGCTATGAGATCTTATGTAACTACACAAGACACAATTGAAAAAAGATGATTCGATTCGATTGAATCGGCTCATGAACTTCATAGCCACGGTTTGCATATTGCATTCCTTAGTAATTTAAGTTTCAAATTCAGAGCACATCCTTAGATCATAACCCACTCAAGTTCGCAACAAGTTCGCGGACTTAAGGCAACCGGTAGAGTTTTCCAAACTCAGTAGAAAATCTCGGCAAAGAGACTTCCGCCAGTTCGCGGACTAGGTTCGCAGACTGAGTTCGCGGACTAAACACGCAAACGATTTTTTGGAAATCCCAGCAGAAATTCTCGGTAAGAGAACTTCCGTCAGTTCGCGGACTGAGTTCGCAAACTGAGTTCGCGGACTTGGAAAAGCCAATTCCTCCGGTTTCTCTCAATCAACAAAGTTCGCAAACTTCGGATTAAGGAATAGGACTTACGCACATATGTGTTACCACACTGTAGATGGTGGATTTTCGACAAAGGCTAAATTCGTAAACTCATAATTATACGAAGCTCTGATTCAGCAATCAGACATGAGTATCGAGACACGGATCTCTCATCGAATTCTCAACGGAGAGTACTTTCTCTCAGAGTACATGTAGATATGTAGTCTCACGACTGGACAACGACATATCTCATGAATACTGAATACTTTCGGTGATTATTTCTATATAGTATCACGAGATGGACGGCTCCTAGACAGGTTGCTCTGCTAGTATAGAGCGATAACGTCTTCAGGAACAAACAACGAGTTTACCCTGACTATATAAAGGATATGAGTTACCGACAAGCTCGTATCAGGATAATTAATGCTCCTAGACAGCTTGCTCTGCTAGTATAGAGCAACAAAGTTAATTATTCCTAATTACAATTGCTCCTATTCCATGGTCGAATCCACGACTGGTCCCATAGAATGGCAATAAACAATTGTTCTGATTTTATGATCGAATCCACAGCTGGATCTCATAGAATAGCAATAACTATATTATCTCATTACTCCGATTTCATGATCGAATCCACAACTGGTCTCATAAATGGTAATAGATAAATCTTAATTACTCCGATTCTATGGTCGAATCTACGATCCCATGGAATGGTAATGCTCATTTTATTATTCTGAATTCGTAGTCGAATCCTCAGCTGATCCTATGAATTAATAATAAACATCTTATTGCTCAGTTTTGTGAATTATTCTCCACCGAATTCCACAATTAGTAATAAATAATCAACAACCGGGCGTCTGAGCTACCTCTAAGTAAGCCCCGATTCAAATGGTGAAGGTGTATTCAACGACGATACACTAACAGTCACCACACGAACGAGTATTTCAAAAATACAACGAAACGATGAGCCTATGCAAAATAAAGAAGAAAATAATAAATAATTAAAAATATTGACCAGGGTGCTGGGAGCACGGACACACGACCGACCGACCGTGTCGTGGTCAATCCCATGCCAGTTTTATATTTTTAATGCATTTTTATTATTTTCCATGATTTGATGAAAATTCTCTCATTTTACCAAATCTCCTTCGTCTCGAGGAAACTCCTCGGTTTCATGGTACTTCCATAAATCCATAAAAAATAATATAAAATTAAGAAAAGGAGTGTGGGGCGTGACCGTTGGCCAACCGGCCATTCCTTGGTCCCAACCGGCCCCACACCTCACGGTTTCTTATTATTTTATTATTATTATTATTTCTCTAATTTCATGAAAAAACTCATTGATTTCATGGTATTTTGCACAAATTATCAAATAATAATAAAATAAAATAAATTATGAAAACTTGTGGGACCGGGACTTGGACGGCCGGCCATGCCCTAGCCGGTCCCACACTCCCCTTTGTTTTATTATTTTATTATTAGTTTTCCTTGAATTCATCAAATTCCTTGATTTCATGGTATTTCTCTCAAATTAGAAAAAATTCCCTCAAATCATCAAAAATACCTAAAAAATATTTAAAAAATTATGAAAACTCGTGGGACCGGGCCCAAGCCGGACGGCGATGCCTTCCACGGTCCCATACGCCCTTGTTTTTATTATTTTAATATTTTTGCTTCCTTGAACTCATGAAAACTCCTTCAATTCATGGAAACTCCCTAAATTCATCAAATTTCTCAAAATTCATGAATTTTTCATAAAATCTTCAAAAATATTATAAAATTAAGGAAAAGGCACCACGGGACCGTGGTCACGACCGTCCGACCATGCCTTGACCACGGAGGTCCCACGCCTCCTCATTCCTTATTTTATAATTATTTTTCATCATATCATGGTGTTTTCTTCAGTTTCGTCGAAACCCTAATTTTGGCATATTTTCTCGAATAAATGCTCAATTGCACGCCAGAAAATATCAAAATTCTCAGGACTGAGACACGGACGCCTTGGGGACACGAGCACGCTATCTTGACCGACCAAGATTGGCTCTTTGGCTCACGGAAGCCGGTCCCATCAATTTTCACAGTTTTGACCTAATTTGCACAATTGCTCGTATTAGGTCCAAAACTCTTCCAAACACTTTGGATTTTCATGAAGTGATCGTCAGGCGGTCACGTGACAACCCAGGGCCGGTTTCATGACTCCATGGTCGGTCCCTCGCCTCGTCATAATTAATTAGGTTTTCTCACCTAAGGCTCAGACGAGCATTTTGAATAAATGATTAAGCCAGCATTTAATCATTCTTCCACCAAAAATCGTCAACTCTTCAGGAGTTTTCGTATTTGCTCACGTGAGCATATGGACACTACATGGTTGATCCACGGTCCCATGTAGTCGCTCCCTCCTTCGTCCCATGGTTAAATTCTGACGAACCATGAATTGATCATCAATTGATCAAATTAGGGTTTCTGAATCCAAGGATCATCATTCCAGATTCAACCTTAATAATTTTACGAGCCTCATGGTCATTAATTTTATTAATTATGCTCGGTTCAACGACCATATTCTAATTAATTTTTGGTACGCTGCCAATAATCCATCAGATGAGCAACACATGCTCAGACGATCAAATATTCAACAATTCATCACATGAGCAACACTTGCTCAGATGATAAATATTTTCTCAAACCAAGGAATATTGGTTCAACAATCAATATTCAACGATCCATCGAATGAGCAATACTTGCTCACTTCATCGTAAGAACTATACCTCTGTCTCATGACATGTTCAATTCATGAGTTTCAAACATCATGTTCAACTCAGCAACTACATGGACTCATCGTCCCATCAAACCACGAAGTCATCAATTGACTAACAAACCACGAGACGTCAATCGTGTCACTTGGGGGATATCACTTAGGGTTTTGGTCTGGCGGTCTACGGCACGTGTGTTCAAACACACGATGGAATGTGAGCAAGTCGTGCAATCAGTTGAAGGAATTCACGAGGTAGTGGGTGGAAAATCGACCAAGTCTCCACACGTTGAGCAACTGGTTTCAAACACGATCTCCACTTCCCCACTCCTTGATTCCATCAACTGTCACACTTCATGGAATCATGGTGTCTAAATTCCAGCAATATAAATAAGTCTCTGAATCATGATGAAGAATCAACATCATCAGTATCATCAATCTCACGTCAAACTGACAACACGAGATCATCAACTCATCAATTGAGCAACTACTCTCAATTGAGCAATTTCAATCACTCAGAGCTTATCGTATTCAGAATTCACACACCCACAATCTTTGATTACCATTGATTCCACACATTTCTCAGCTTCCCTCCTACAGATCAACCCATCCTCTCTTGTGACCGAATTTACTCTGGAACGGTCATTGTCTTGATTTAGGCCGGAGTACTACAGATTGATCTCTCGAATCTAAAGCACCCCCTTTGCAGCGGTGCATCTGTGTGAGGTTTAACATTTCGCTCGGTTCGAGGAGTCTCCTCCGTACGGTCGTCTCCTCAATTCCTTAAAAACCAGCAAATCGTTTTTCCCCATCTACAGATTGGCGACCACAGTGGGAGATTAATCTCTCGGTTGCAATCTAACAATCTCACAAGATGGTTGGTCTTAGGACTAATTCAACTAATTCAGATCAGAATATTTCAAACGACAACATTCCTCATGTTACACCTGGCGGCATGGAAGGCAGAGGGATCCCGACTTTGGCAGAGTTGGCTCAAATCCTAGAGGTCCATACCAGGAACATGGACCTGATGAAGGAGACGATAAACCACATCCTCGACTTTCTCATCAATTAACATCCGAGTTAGGCGGTACCTCCGCTCCAGAAGCCTCAACACCGGGGACTGAAGCGTCATCTGACCCTCAAATCAACAGCTTCACCACATACGAGAAGCCGGTGGAACAAGAGGTCACACATTTGATGAAAATCTATGTGAACTCCTGCACTTCTCCAGGGATCAGCGCACAGACACATTTTCAGCACTAACCAGATATCATCCAGCGTGCAAATAACGCCACCAACACCATCAGTTGAAGAAGTCTCCCTAGTGCCTGGGCATTCGATCGACAACATCTCTTTTGGAGAAGAAGATCGCATGACGGATGAAGGACACAACCGAGCATTGTATGTCACTGGTTTCATCAAAGGCACCGAATTTAGAAGAGCTCTTGTTGACACCGGTGCTTACCAACATTGTCACTATGAAGACTCTCAGGATGGCCAGTTCCCACAAGGTAAAATCGTTCGCTATCCCATCCTAATGACAGGATTTGAAGGAAGTCAAAGCCATACATATGGATATGCATACATAGATTTGAGGGTGGGGGCCGATTCGATCGAAAGCAAGTTTCATGTGATCGAGCAAGAACCTGACTACCATATAATACTGGGACGCCCATGGCTCCATGATAACAAGGTGGTTCCTTCAACATACCATCAATGCATGAAGGCCCTGCTCGACAACAAGATCGTTCGCATTCCGGCTTCATCATCTCCTTATGCTCCCGTCTATGATACTGAGTTCCTTGAATCTCAAAAAGGCATCCCGGAACCTCCAAGCAGGATTCACAGTACTCCACTTCCAAGCTGGAAGACTATCGAGAAGGCTGATAACGATCCGTCATCCTCAGCTGCTAAAATGATCAAGTCACCTACTACACCGACTAAACGCCATAATGATCAAGTCTCAACTCCAGGGAAAACTTCACGACGATAGTAGAAGGGAGAGTCATTTATCGCCGACGGAAAGATTAGCAATTAATCGGGGAGAACGATGAAAAGTCTCCCCACCATGAAGAATCGTGTCAGAGTGAGCAATCACTTGAAGAAGAAGTCCAAGATGCCCCACGACAACTACAGGACGACACTGACTCTACCACTGACGATCTTGAAACAATCAACATTGGGACTGAAGACGATCCAAGGCCAATCCTGATCAGTTCAGCGCTATCACCAGAGGAGCGGACCGAGCTGGTAAAATTATTGAAAGAATATCAAGATGTCTTCGCCTGGACGTACGAAGAAATGCCGGGTCTGGATGACAAACTCGTCACCCATCACCTGCACATCGTCCCTGGTTCCAAAGCTGTCAAACAACCGCCCAGACAATTTAGACACGAAGTCGAGGAGCAAATCAAGGTCGAAATCCAGAAACTGTTGGCAGCAGGGTTCATCAAACCTATTCTTCATCCAACGTGGCTAGCAAATGTGGTACCTGTTAAGAAGAAAAATGGTCAAATCAGATGTTGTGTCGACTTCAGGAACTTGAATAAATGTTGTCCAAAGGATGATTTTCCTCTACCCAACATTGACATGCTCGTCGATGCAACCAGTGGTCACGGTATGTTCTCATTCATGGACGGCTATAGTGGGTACAACCAGATCAAGATGTATGAACATGACGCCAACAAGACTGCGTTCCGTACTCCCATTGGGAATTTTCACTACACTGTGATGCCCTTTGGATTAAAGAATGCTGGTGCCACCTATCAACGAGCCATGACTGCCATATTCCACGACATGATGCACAAGAAGTAGAAGACTATGTTGATGATGTGGTGGTAAAATCGAAGACTCGAGCATCTCATCTCGAAGTTCTAAGGCAGGTGTTTGAAAGGTGCAGAGAATACAAATTAAAAATGAATCCTTAAAGTGCGCATTCGGAGTTTCTTCCGGAAAATTCTTAGGATTCCTGGTCACGGCTGAAGGGATCAAAGTCGACCCAGACAAGGCAAAAGCTATTACCACCATGCCTCCTCCACGTACCGTGAAGGAACTACAGAGCTTTATGGGCAAGGTAAATTACATTTCGACGCTTCATTCCTGGATTAGCTCAACTCATTGCTTCTTCACACCTCTGCTGAAGAAAGGAGCGAGCTTACCTGGACAGCTGTTCAACAGAAGCTTTCCATAAAATACAACAGATATTGTCACCGGCCGTCATGAGGTCTCCAGTGCAGGGACGAGCTCGATTCTTTACACAGCCTCCAGTGACGTCGCCATCGGCGCACTCCTCGCTCAGGAAGACGACGAAGGCGTCGAACGACCGATTTACTACTTCAGCCGCACAATGAGAGATGCTCAACTCCGATATCCAAAGGCCGAAAGGGCATGCCTGGCATTGGTACATGCAATCCAGAAGTTCAGACATTACTTACTATATAACAGGGTCGTACTCATCTCAAAAGATGATCCATAAAGTTCTTGCTATCAAAGCCAGCCTTGATAGGAAGACCAGCGAAGTGGTAGTCCAGATGTCAGAATTTGACATAGCTTGCACGCCACCTAAAGCCATCAAAGGTCAAGCGGTCGCAGACTTGCTCGCCGCTTTTCCAGGGGAAGACACAACAACACTACATGAAGAAGTGCCCGGCGAATTCCCAGACATCTTGGTCATCAAGGAAGAAACATGGCTTCTATACTTTGATGGATCTGCCACCCCTAGTAGTGACACCGGAGGAGCGGGCATAGTGCTGTCTCCATCTGGTGAAGTTTTCTCACATTCGTTCAAGTTGGATTTCCACTGCACCAACAACTCAGCGGAATATGAAGCCTTCCTATTAGGATTATCCTTGGCCAAGCAAGCAGGAGCAACACACCTCGAGATAAGGGGAGATTCAAAATTATTGGTCAACCAGATGAATGGAACGTATTCTCTCAAAGAAATCACACTTGCTCCATTCAGAACCGAAGCTCAGCGACTGTTGACCTATTTTGCTGACGCAACGATCGTCCATACTGGACGGACTAACAATAGGCATGTGATTGCCTAGCAACTCTCGCCTCCAAGCTGCAATTCGAAGGAGCACAGAAAACGATCACTGTACAGAGGTACGTATCATCAACTTGGCTCACTCAGATCGAAGACATTCCAGCGAACGATTGGCGAGCACCCATCATTCATGAATTGAGCAGCTCTATTTCAGAAGGCCAAGTCAGCCTCAAGGAATTGAAGAACTACTTCTTGCTTCATGGAGGGCTATACTATCGAAACCCTGATGGATCTCTATCACGATGTCTTGGGAGCGACGAAGCGGAAGAACAGCTCAAGCGCATACATGAGGAAGTCTGTGGGCAAACGTTAGTGGTAACACTTTACAGAAAGCTTCAAAGAATGGGGTACTACTGGCCATCCATGGAGACTCAGTCAAGAGCTTTACAAGGATCTTGTCCTGATTGCCAAACACCTCCTCATCACTTGGAGGTTTTGACGGTCCACCACACTGGGGACTGGAGGGAGCCTTACATCAAATACCTCCGGGACAACGAACTACCACTGGAAAAGAAGCAAGCAGTCAAACTCATTCAGAAAGCTAAGAGATTCGTCTATCTCGATGGGATCTTATACCAAAACTTTGGTGGAAATTTACTGAGGTGCTTAGCCGAACATGAAATCCCTACAATCCTGAAGGAAGTACATGATGGAGAACATCAAGGAAAGAGGAAACTATTTCTTCAAATTCATGAGAAATATTATTGGCCAACCATGGAAGATGATGCAGCCGCACACGTTCAGAGGTGTCACCAATGCCAAACCCATGGTAATCTCATCCACACTCCTTGTCTCCCATTGAATTCTGTGAATAGTCCGTGGCCTTTCTACAGCTGGGGACTAGATATCATTGGGAAGATCAATCCAGCATCTTCAAAACAACATGAATACATCATCACTGCGACAGAGTACTTCACCAAGTGGGTCGAAGCTATTCCTCTTCGAAGCACCACTGGAGTTACGATTGCCGCCTTCATCAAAGAGCACATAATATGCAGATTCGGAGTTCCTAAGCATATCATCACAGATAACGGAACTCCTTTTGCCAATCAAGATGTTGAGAAGCTGCTCAATAAATATGGGATCAAACAAATCTTCTCCACGCCTTACTATCCACAAGGAAATGGTCAAGCAGAAAGTACCAACAAGACTTTGGTCAGGATTATCAGTCGGACGATTCATGACAATCCTCGATCATGGCATGAGCAATTACCCATGGCTCTATGGGCTTACAGAAATGCACCAAGGAGCTCGATCGGTACTTCGCCATATTCCCTTGTCTATGGAGCCGACATACTTCCAGCAGAAATCAAAGTTCCCTCAGCCAGGATTGCAGCATCCAGTGGTGTACAATGGGATGAGGCCGAAATCTCCAGATCAAGAATCGCTGAGCTAGATATGCTGGAATCAAGGAGAACCAAGGTGGAAAAATATGTGGAAGCTTACAAACAGAGGATCTCCAGAGCCTACAACAAAATGGTAAGACCTCGAACATTTCAAGTAGGAGATTTGGTATTAAAGACGGCAAAGCACATTCAACAAGACATGTCCGCTCCTAAGTTCTCTCCTAAATGGGAAGGGCCATATGTTGTTATCAAAGCAGTGTCTAGCGGATACTACAAAATTTTAGCAATCAATGGAGGAAAGGAAGGAAACATCATCAATGGCAAATGGCTCAAAGCTTATTATGCCTGATCCATGAAACAAACTACCTCTTCATCATTTCAAGCATTTTCAAAAATGTAATTTCATTCCTCCAAAGAGCATGAATGCTCCTTTGTTCATTAAACATTTCATAAATGAGCAAAATTCGTTCATACCATGATCAACTGTTTCACCTAACTAGAAACTCAGATTTACTCAAAAAAAACAACCACAAATGCTCACTCAGAGCAAACCATCCAGCAACGGATAATCCCTGTAAGAAGCCTCGTCAAGCTTCTTCTGAAAAATCTTGGTCTTTGCCTTCAAGTCTTCGACCGCTTTCTCAACCCTTGCTGACTCCAGAGCCAGTATCCTCTCCTCATCCAGTAAAGCTGCATTCATGGAAATTGCATCAGCAGCCTCTGCTGCCTTATGAACCTTGATTATCTCAAGACGACGGAGCCAGCTTACATTGAATCGCAATATCTCACAATTCGAGATCATTTCATCCCATTGGTGCAGTCATGGTTTTTGACGTCTCGCAAGTGCATCTGATTCATTTCCTCGATGATCGGCAATACCCCGCTACCGTGGTTAAAAGGGTTGGAAGAAAACCTTTCCACACTTCTGTGGTAGCAATGTGACCACTTCTTCCAGATCTTGGTGTACAGAGACATGACATTTGGGAATCACGAATCCGCCGACCATTTCATTGTCTGGGAAGGTATTAATCAATGGGGCTTCGAATAAAAGTCCAGCGGTTGGGTATTCACGAGCATGGACACCGTCTCCGGTCTCCACGGATCCTACAGAATCTTCACATGCCTGGTTACTGCTTTCCTCAACCTCAACCACGGTCACGGACTTTCCATTTCTTCGTCTAGCATCGACGACGACACGGACATCCGCCTACGATGAAACGAAGGAGTGTTAATCCCGGGACTCAGTACAATCTCAAGAGTCACAGGTTTACTTACAGACGATCCATCTTCAACACGAGATGATCCATACCGGGCAGGAGCTCTAACAGTCCGCTTAGGCCTTGCATTATGAGGAGTAACATTCTTCTTACAGTCCTACGACAAATCATTCTCTTGTGATCAACAATCTCGATTGAACAGAGACAAGAAAGGAGAAGAAAAAGAAGTGTATAACTTACTGAGATAGACGTTGCTATTTCACGCTTCGACTAAAGATCATCTTGAGAAGAAATGTTATTGTCAACATGGCGGCAAGAGGGTAGGATCAAAACTTCTCGGCACGATGAAACTGACTTAGGAATGGAAGAAATATTTGTGTGGATCATAGATTTGAAGTCTTGAAATATACATATATCAGGCGATAGTCATATAGTCAATTTAGTTACGAGTTTCACTGAAACCCTAGGCTTCAAAGATTGTTACCGAAGACGCGGAGGAAAATAACACACTGGGGACTGAACATCACGGGTCAAAGGATAGGCCACGCGGCCTTGTACACGTCATGAATTCTCAGCCGTGTGTTACTTCTCATGAAAATCGACAAGTCATGGTGAATTTGGATATATGGACATTGGTCCATGTCATGGATTAGAAGAAATCGACGTTAACAAAATGTTCATCATTCACAAGAAAAGTCTAATTGAAGTAAAGTCGTTTAAACAATCAAAAGAAAGATATCCACTATGAAGACTAAAAGGGAATGCTCTAACGTCTAAAGAAGATGGAAGTAAAACTACTCGTCGGACTCATCTGAATTGTCAGTTTCATCATCACTGTCCTTCTCGGAATCATCTTCTTCAGAGTCACTGTCAGAATCATTGGTGAAGTCCGGTGGACGGAAGATAACATCATCATTTGAATCCGAGCTATCTTCTGCTGCAGCTTCAGCTTCAATTTTCTTCATCGTCCTCTGATGCTCTCTTTCATATCGATCAGGCTTAATGTAACGCTCGGATGGTTCCCATTTGATCTCTCCTTCAGAAGCATCAGCATCAAAATCAGAAGGCACCCCATCCAAGAATTTGACGCTTCTCCTCAACCCTCTGTCTCTTACGCCGGGTGCGATCTTTTTCACGTTGACGGGCATCCTCCTTTTTGTCTTCAGCTCTTTTCTTTTCGAGTTCAGCAAAAGAGACTCTTCGCTCACCCAAAGGAACATTAGGCTTCTCCCCTTCCTGGGTAACCCTAACCTTTGATTTCTCTACAGGAGCGTCGGAATCCTCATCGGAAGAGCCAGAGGAAGAAGAGGAATACCAGTAATCGTAATCGTTGTTATTGTTGGTCGACATTTTCTGGAACCGGAAGATCAAAGATTACTACCATGTAAACAAACTAACATCATAAAAAAATGATAACTCTTAACTCTTACCTTTTATACTTCCACTAACAATAGTGATAATAATGCTAGAGTTAACACCTCAAAATCGTTCGTCTCTTCGAAAACTGCAAAAACGAACGAAGCTTTATTAATTTCGAACCTGATTTTTAATAAAATCACGAACACAATTTTCAAAATGTGAACATTCACACAACTGACCTATGAAGTTCATAACAATAAAATATTTCATCATAAATATATTGTCTATCTTCGAAGGTTCCTCAAAACCCATGTTTCTGATTTTTTTGAAAAAACAACAATTAATGCAACGTTGCTTACATAAATTCTCAAGAATTTTATCTAATGAAAACAAATTCATGCAAACAAAATATACCATCATATTTTGCGCAATATATGTCACGGCTGCATATATATATATATATATATATATATATATAAAACTATTTTTCCTTCGTATCGTCATTATTTGTCTTTAAAACGAAGGTTTATTTCAAAAAATATTGTGAAAGCTCACATCTCATACATATGATAAAGTTTTGTATTTACATGAAATCTCATAAGCAAAATTTTATCACTGGACACAAGTTCATCGTACATATTTTCCTTCGTGTCATCGTTATTTGTCTTTAAACGAATGATTATTCCGATTTCATGAAAATTCACTTGTTTTATGATAGAACCTTGGTACACATGAAATATCATAAACTAAGTTTTATCACTGAACCTAGGTTCATATGCTAAAAAAAAAATCTCTCCTAAATCAGGGATTATAGTTAGTTTACAAAACTAACGATCGAACGAACATACGTTTTCAAAAACGAGGGTTTTCATAAAAGTCACACTAATATACACACATGTATATAACTTCATCATGATCAAAGCATGAACAACTCATAAGGATCATAAACATCAGCAAACGAAAAAAAAAACCTAACGTGCGACAGCCGGAATTTGGCCGGATGACGGTCAGACGGCGCCGGCGATCGGTGGTGGCTTTGACGGGAAAGGTCTCCTTCCCTGGTGTGAAGGTGATGAAGGTGCTGGTCGTGTGTGAGGAAAATAAAAAAAAAGGATTAATCCCTTTTATATCAATTTTATTTCCAAAACCTAATTTTCTAAGGATTTCCTTATTGGGCCCGACCCGCGAATCCTAACCGACGTCGTCCAAACCAGAGGTTCAACACCAATTTATGCTCATCAAACGACGCTTCAATCATGACATTGAAGCTTTCATCAATTCGTGGTTTGCTCATGCTCTCTAAATCCGGTAACGTCTCAACTTACGACTAAGTTCAATTACTGGTATTATTATTTATGACCGGAAAATCACCATTTAATGCTGACTGAGGAACACAGCTTTCCTCAGCAAGCAGGGGACTTAATGTAGATGGTGGATTTTTGACAAAGGCTAAATTCGTAAACTCATAATTATACGAATCTCTGATTCAGCAATCAGACGTGAGTATCGAGACACGGGTCTCTCATCGTATTCTCAACGGAGAGTACTTTCTCTCAGAGTACATGTAGATATGTAGTCTCACGACTGGACAACGGCATATCTCAAGAATACTGAATACTTTCGGTGATTATTTCTATATAGTATCACGAGATGGACGGCTCCTAGACAGGTTGCTCTGCTAGTATAGAGCGATAACGTCTTCAGGAACAAACAACGAGTTTAACCTGACTATATAAAGGATATGACTTGCTCTACTAGTATAGAGCCACAAAGTTAATTATTCGTAATTAAAATTGCTCATATTCCATGGTCGAATCCACGACTGGTCCCATGGAATGGCAATAAACAATTGTTCTGATTCTATGATCGAATCCACAGCCGGATCTTATAGAATAGCAATAACTATATTATCTCATTACTCCGATTTCATGATCGAATCCACAACTGGTCTCATAAATGGTAATAGATAAATCTTAATTACTCCGATTCTATGGTCGAATCTACGATCCCATGGAATGGTAATGCTCACTTTATTATTCTGAATTCGTAGTCGAATCCTCAGCTGATCCTATGAATTAATAATAAACATCTTATTGCTCAGTTTTGTGAATTATTCTCCACCGAATTCCACAATTAGTAATAAATAATCAACAACCGGGCGTCTGAGCTACATCTAAGTAAGCCCCGATTCAAATGGTGAAGGTGTATTCAACGACGATACACTAACAGTCACCACACGAACGAGTATTTAAAAAATACAACGAAACGATGAGCCTATGCAAAATAGAGAAGAAAATAATAAATAATTAAAAATATTGACCAGGGTGCTGGGAGCACGGACACACGACCGACCGACGGTGTCGTGGTCAATCCCACGCCAGTTTTATATTTTTAATGCATTTTTATTATTTTCCATGATTTGATGAAAATTCTCTCATTTTATCAAATCTCCTTCGTCTCGAGGAAACTCCTCGGTTTCTGAATCCAAGGATCATCATTCCAGATTCCAACCTTAATAATTTTACGACGGCCTCGTGGTCATTAATTTTATTAATTATGCTCGGTTCAACAACCAGTATTCTAATTAATATTTTTAGTGCGCTGCCAATAATCCATCAGATAAGCAACACATGCTCAGACGATCAAATATTCAACAATTCATCACATGAGCAACACTTGCTTAGATGATAAATATTTGCTAAAAACAAGGAATATTGGTTCAACAATCAATATTCAACGATCCATCGAATGAGCAATACTTGCTCACTTCATCGTAAGAACTATACCTCTGTCTCATGACATGTTAAATTCATGAGTTTCAGAACATCATGTTCAACTCAGCAACTACATGGACTCATCGTCCCATCAAACCACGAAGTTATCAATTGACTAACAAACCACGAGACGTCAATCGTGTCACTTTGGGGGGATATCACTTAGGGTTTTGGTCTGGTGGTCTACGGCACGTGTGTTCAAATACACAATGGAATGTGAGCAATCCTTGCAATCAGTTGATGGAATTCACGAGGTAGTGGGTGGAAAATAGACCAAGTCTCCACACGTTGAGCAACTGGTTTCAAACACGATCTCCACTTCCCCACTCCTTGATTCCATCAACTGTCACACTTCATGGAATCATGGTGTCTAAAATTCCAGCAATATAAATAAGTCTCTGAATCATGATTGAAGCATCAACATCATCAGTATCATCAATCTCACGTCAAACTGACAACACGAGATCATCAACTCATCAATTGAGCAACTACTCTTAATTGGGAAATTTAAATCACTCAGAGCTTATCGTATTCAGAATTCACACACCCACAATCTTTGATTACCATTGATTCCACACATTTCTCAGCTTCCCTCCTACATATCAACCCATCCTCTCTTGTGACCGAATTTACTCTGGAACGGTCATTGTCTTGATTTAGGCCAGAGTACTACAGATTGATCTCTCGAATCTAAAGCACCCCCTTTGCAGCGGTGCATCTGTGTGAGGTTTAACATTTCGCTCGGTTCGAGGAGTCTCCTCCGTACGGTCGTCTCCTCAATTCCTCAAAAACTAGCAAATCGTTTTTCCCCATCTACACACACAATGATTATATCCATCATTGGTTATATTGACCTAAACTCTCATTCCAACCATTGAAACATTCTTAGAGGACGTTATATAGTTGTTACACTAATTCTCGTCAAAGCTATTTTCAAAGTGATTGAAACATTATGACTTTCGTCACTAGGTGAAGATAAACCCGATCAAAGCGAAACGCTTTACCAACACATGATTTCGAGATATAGATAGGCGAGATATACTCGGATCGAAATATTAAATGTGTATGATCCAGTCTATATAGCATACGACTTTTGTCTCATAAGAAGTAGGAGATAGAATAAATAGACTTTTGAGTGATAGATAAGTTCAAGTCTCATACCTTTTTGTTGATGAAGTTCCACGGTTCCTTGAGTAGATCTTCGTCATTGTATGATGAATCGCCATGAAGTCTTTGAGCTCAACTACACTTTTCTATCCTAGTCCGAGACTTATCTATGTAGACTAGAATTCAAGACTCATAGTTTTGATCACTAACATTGACAAACATGCTTGATATAGCAACGCATGCGAGGTCGACCGAGCTATGATCTAACAATCTCCCCCTTTGTTAATTTTAGTGTCAAAACTATTAATACATATGGAATACAAAAAAGATAAACTTTAGTGGCTCCTATTCCATAGTCTAATCTTCAACGTTCCTTGAAATCTTCGTCCTTCCAAGTACTCCAATGATCCCAAAGTTTGTAAGTTTAGCATCACCGTTATTGAAGATCCGTAGCTATAACAATGAGATAAATCGAGATTCTCGATCATCATTATACAGTGACATAGTATTATTATGTAACATCAAAGTCCAATTGCATCACGACTTCAACAATAATACTACGATGATATGTATCACTCCCCTTTAGTCAATACTCCATCTCACATGGAAACCACTCCCCCTTACACAATGATCCGAAAACCATATGTATATGTAGTAGAACTACACATTAATTCTCCCCCTTTTTGTCAATAAAATTGGCAAATGTACAAGAACGGGATCCTAATGAATTTCCGAGAAGAGACGTTTCATAGACTAAAAGAAAAAAAATACATACCAACTTAATTTAGATGCAATCATAAAGCCGAAGCTAAATGCATTCATCAAGGAGTTTTAAGATACAAGATAACCCCTATAAAATTCCACATCCGCACACCGCGTAAGATATTACCATTAAGCACAAGTTCAAAAGAACTCTCCCCCATTTGATGTCATTCCCGAAAGAACAACAAGAGCGACCTTAATTTCGAAAGAAAAGAAGGATTTTTAATTGGGCACCAAAAACCCTAGGAATGATTTTCTATATCCAAAACTCAATCAAATTAAACCCATGATTAAATTAATTGGAATACGCAACTAAATCAAACCACAAAAGTGATCAATTTAATTGATTGTGCTCAACATAAGTAAACTTACGGAGCTACGACTAAGGTAATCATACGGAGATGACTAACTTAATTGTTCACATACTCAACATAAGGAAAACCTTACGGAGTATACGACTACATTAACCAATAGAACATGATTAGTATAGTCGTTCATATACTCAACACAAGGACTTGTGGAATATATGAATACTCAACTAGACTAATTACAACGGAACCTATAATTAATCTAATTAGAAAACACAACCAAAATAATCACAGAAGTAATCAATTTAATTGTTAATTAATTTGCTCGACAAAAGAAGACTTTCGGAGCAAATAACTAAATAACCAACCAAGATGATTAATTTAGTTCAACGATGCTCGATATAAAGTACCTTACGGAACAACCAACAAAGTTAATCACAAAATAATCAACTTAATTGTATCGTGATCGACATAAGACACATTATGGAACCTCACAGTAATTCATAAGATTATGGATCAGTGATGATCATTACTGTGGAATACATACAAGGATCTATTCTGTTTTTCCATCACTATTTGCATAACGACATAATAGACTTTATGCTTGTCACACAAAAGATTTTACCCTATTTTCCGTCAAATAAATGACTGCATAGGCATAACTTTTGTATTTGTCAAAAGTCCATTCGTCCTTACATCAATACGAATATCAATTTATGAACGACTTTACTTTTGACAACATATGGGACCTTCAAGTTCACGGATGCAAACAATACATATCCCATAAACAATTGCAATATCACAAAATCATAAAGATTAATACTGCAATAACAATATTTGCCCTTAGAAGGTAGAATCAATCTTTTTCACACGAATTTATACCAAGAGTGGTTACCAAAAGCGTATAAAAAGATTTCCTTAACAAAGAAGAACATACAAAGTCATTGACGACTATGCATCATAGATCACATGAGATGATTGTGAACACTCAAGAATATATAGAAATGTGAACTATTACCCATTCTCGAACTTCCTTCTTTGTGATTCACCAACATCACTCTTGTAACGGCCATAAAATATCTTAGAATAGGATTTATCCAAGAATCCCAGTGCCCAAGTCCAAGAGAATAGAACAAGTGCAACGAAACGGAGCAAACACTAAAAAACAAGAGACAGGACAAAGACCAATATTAACTCATCCAAATTCAACAATTCTCGTCTCTATTTTTAAGGTAATTCAATAAGGAAGAGAATGCAAAAATAATGAGGTAAATCCGAGTTCGAACGAAGAAGTTACGGCCAAAACAAGTTTACCGAATATCGACGTCAAGTATCATACGGGTTTGCGAACTTAAACCCCTGGATTTTGATTTTGAATGTTGTTATGCATACTTGCTATGTGTACCATGTAGTCCAAACATCCTGAACTATTATTTTCAAACCTAAACATTTAAGAACCTTAAACACAGATCAAGTTAGGTAGAAATGAACGATAAGCAAGATTATTATAAGTATTCTAAGCAAATAAAAGTACAAATCTTGCTCAAGTTTATAGACATACCTTTTTAGATGAATCCAATCGAATTCTACCGCCTTACTGAACATAATCTGTGTGCCCCAATTCTTCTGCTTCCCTCACCATATACAAAGCAGGGAATTCCTTGGTGAGGATGCACTTCCAACACAATCAAGTTGCGTTGAGTGAACAAATTCTTGCTCACCACAACTGACCTTTGGATTATCATGAAAGAGATCACTTTTAAAACCTTTCGCATCCAATTCCATTTTTCCAAAAAACTTGTTAAGTTCCAACATCATGGATACTTCCTTTTCCATAGTCATGGAGTTTTCTGGAAGATCATTCCTTTTCATACTCAAAACATCATTGTATTTCTTAGGTATCCACTTCTGAGTGCGTTTAGGAACATTCAGAACCTTCTTCCCATCACTCTCTTCTAGAATTATTGGAAGATAATTGATTGACTATTCTTTTGCAAGTTAGTCTTTCTCAAATTGGGAGCATCAGATCTTGTCTTCGTCTTTACGAAGTTATCCTTTTAATAACCATTACGATTATGAAAAAGATTCGTACGACGTTTATAGGAAAATCTAGGTCTATCATAGCACTGATTCCTTTGCCTAAAGGTTGGACATTTACAACCTGTAACGTTAAGAGGATCAGTCTTAACGTATGATCTTAGTTTCACAACTTCTTTGATGCCCAAACAAGAACATCATGAAGTTTCTCATTCCTTATACGGTAACGACATCTCCTTTCTAGGTGACCTTTATTTCCGCAAAAGTGGAAAACATAAGGAATGTTCTTACCTCGATCCGTGTGTGCTAACTTTGGAGGTTGATAAACTTTGCTCTTTTGAACCTTAACTGCCGGAGAAGGTATTTCACTTTTTCCATCAGTGGAAACCTTTTGTTGAGAAGAATCACTAGCCTTGACAAATTTTACCTGTTTGCTAGTACTTGGAGCATCTATTCCCTTATAGCCCAATCCTCGTGTATCACGATGATTTTTACTTGCTCCTATCATAGTGGTTAATTTGCTTGAACTAGTATTGAACTTTTTCAAGTCATCTTCCAACATCTTGATTTTATCAAGTGCAGCAGCTAAATCAGCCTCAATGCGTTTTTCTCGAGTGAGATAAGCGCTTTCTCTGTCGTGAAAACTTGTTTGCTGGAAGTTAAACCTTGCTTCAGATTCTGCAAGTTTCTCTTCCAAAAAAAAGTACTTTTGATAAAGATTATCACATTCAAGTGACTTTATACGTAGGTTTTCCTCAGAATCCTTGAGGATCGATTCGGTAGAACGATTCGAAAAATAAACACCTGCATAACATCTTTTAAATTTCTTGTTTTCTCGAAAGAGAGGAGTCAGAAGAAGTGTGACATGAGAAGTTGTAATCTTCTTCATATTCCACGAATCCAAAAACTTAACATACTCTGAGACTTCTTCATCAACATCTCTATCAATATCTGAATCGCCTTCATCAGAAATTTCATCCAACTGTTCTTCTGGGAGAGTTTTCCAATCAACAGTTTTTACATCAAGAGAATGTTTGGATATTGACTTAGATGTGACAGTTCACTCAGGTGAATTCAAGCTTTTAGAATCATCGGGTAATTTCTGAACTGGTACGTTATTATAGATAGACTCATCCATAATCAGATCGCTACAAACACAGACTTATAAGGTCTTTAACGTGTTTGCCTGCTCTGATTCCAATTGAAAAACGGGGGTCTAACAACACCACCAAATATTTCGCTTAGAAATCTATATGGACTAACTCCAAAATACTTTGCTAGAGAATCAACTAGACAGTCAGACTCAATCTAGATAAAAGTATCTCAAGGAGTTAATATCTCTTTCTTGTTTTTGATATTACTCAAGCTAATAGAAATCAGCGAGTCCTAATCAAACACAAAGTATACTTGGACGGTACCAAAGACCAATGTACAAGGATCAATCAATATCAATCAACAACCAAAGGTCGGATTTCCAATTGATGATCACAAACGCACAACCTGTATTATTTCAATCATCTAACAAATATAATGCAGAAATAGAAATAACACAGACACCAAAATTTTGTTAACGAGGAAACCGAAAATGCAGAAAAACCCCGGGACCTAGTCCAGATTGAATACACACTGTATTAAGACGCTACAGACAGTAGCCTACTCCAAGCTAACTTCGGGATGGACTATAGTTGAACCCCAATCAGTCTCCCACTAATTCAAGGTACAATTGTACTCCCTACGCCTCTGATCCTAGCAAGACAGTGCGCACTTGATTCCCTTAGCTGATCTCACCCACAACTAAGAGTTGCTGCAACCCAAAATCGCAGACTTGATAATAAACAAATCTGTCTCACATATAAAAGCCTATCAAAGGATAAATTTGTCTCCCACAGAAGAACCCTAGGTTTTTGTTCCGTCTTATGATATGAAATCAAGGTGAACATGAACCAATTGATAATCCGGTCTTATATTCCCGAAGAACAGCCTAGATTAATCAATCACCTCTCAACAGTCTTACTTGTATAAACAAGAGGACGTCGAGGAATCACAAACAGTGAGACGAAGATGTTTGTGACTTCTTTATCTTGCCTATCGGAGAACTCTCACAATCTCAAGCCAATGAATAATATTGTACTCGTACGATAGAAGATGCAAGATCAAATTACACAACTACGATAAAAGTAGTATCAGTCTGGCTTCACAATCACAATGAAGTCTTTAAGTCGTTAACCTGGTTTTAGAGAAGAAAACTAAAGGTTAGAGGAGAATCGACTCTAGCGAGCGCACTAGTATTACACAGACGTGTGGGGATTAGTTTTGCCCAATGTTAGATGTCTCCTTTATATAGTCTTAAAATCAGGGTTTTGCCTTAGGTGCAAAGCAATCAATGTTCACCGTTAGATGAAAACCCGATTTAAATTCAAGCTAATATTTCTCAACCGTTAGATCGAAAACTTAGCTTGTCACACACACTTGAGATATACGTTTACTGGGTTTGTGAAAACCGTGCCCAAACGTATACATGTATGTTGGTTCAACATAGTAACCGAAAAGGTTAACCATATGAGCATTTCATATTAACCTTGTTCTTCTTCACCATAACTAGTTCAATTGACTCAAATGAACTAGTTAGAGAGTTTTTCAATTGCTATGAGATCTTAGTAACTACACAAGACACAATTGAAACAAAGATGACTCGATTCGATTGAATCGGCTCATGAACTTTATATCCACGGTTTGCATATTGCATTCCTTAGTAATTTAAGTTTCATGTTCAAAGCACATCTTTAGATCATAACCCACTCAAGTTCGCAAACAAGTTCGTGGACTTAAGGCAACCGACAGAGTTTTTCAAACTCAGCAGAAAATTTCGGCAAAGAGACTTCCGCCAGTTCGCGGACTAAACACGCAAACGAGTTTTTGGAAATCCCAGCAGAAATTCTCGGTAAGAGAACTTCCGTCAGTTCGCGGACTTGGCAAAGCCAATTCCTCCGGTTTCTCTCAATCAACAAAGTTCGCAAACTTCAGATTAAGGAATAGGACTTATGCACATATGTGTTACCACACAATGCTTATATCCATCATTGGTTATATTGACCTAAACTCTCATTCCAACCATTGAAACATTCTTAGAGGACGTTATATAGTTGTTACACTATTTCTCATCAAAGCTATTTTCAAAGTGATTGAAACATTGTGACTTTCGTCACTAGGTGAAGATAAACCCGATCAAAGTGAAACGCTTTACCAACACATGATTTCGAGATATAGATAGGCGAGATATACTCGGCTCGAAATATCAAATGTGTATGATCTAGTCTATATAGCATACGACTTTTGTCTCATAAGAAGTAGAAGATATAATAGATAGACTTTTGATTGATAGATAAGTTCAAGTCTCCACATACCTTTTTGTTGATGAAGTTCCACGGTTCCTTGAGTAGATCTTCGTCGTTGTATGATGAATCGCCATGAAGTCCTTGAGCTCAACTACACTTTTCTATCCTAGTACGAGACTTATCTATGTAGACTAGAAATCAAGACTCATAGTTTTGATCACTAACATTGACAAACATGCTTGATATAGAAACGCATGCGAGGTCGACCGAGCTATGATCTAACAAGTACTACTAATTTTAATAGGTTGTTCCATTTTCGGTTTTACCTAAGAATGAAGAAATCATGTGCCCTTATCTTTGGTGTCCTCATAACATACTAAAATTTAACTACATAAACAGGACAGATAGGCATGGAGATTGATTGAAGAATAAAAGTTGCCAGTTTTTCAAATATTGTACCGTAACATGATCAAAATCTTTGAACTGGTACCGTATCAAATTTGTATCCTCCTAACTGGATGCTACAACTTCTTGTTAAACTGCCAACAATAATCATAATTTCTTATTGAAAATTGATGTAAAACTTTCCCTTTGTCGGTCTACGTTTTATTATAGTAGATGGACATTAGAAAAAAATTGTAGATTGACTAACAATGTTATGTCCATCTATGCAAGAAGTTGACATGACAAGTTTTCAAACTGAGTTTTGTGAGGAAGTACTGGAAACCAAAAAGTATCTAGATTAAAAATCTAACAACATCCATATTTCTATTTATTAGAACACTGCTCGGTCGAACTCGCAAGCGTTGCTATCTCATGCTTGTTTATCAAGTTTAGTTGATCAAAACTATATACTTGATTTCCAATCTACTTATAGCTAAGTCTCGGATTAGGATAGAATGTGTAGTTGAGCTTTATACTTCACGGCGTTCACCAATTGAAGAAGAAGACTAACTGGGGAGCTTGGAGGAACTTCATCAACAAAAGGTATGTGGAGACTAAAAGTTATCTATCACTCAGAAGTTTATTCTATTATATCTTCTAATGAGACTAAGTCGTATAGCTATATAGACTTTTATATTATATACATTTGATATTTCGAGCCGAGTTTATCTCGTTTATCTATTTCTAAAAATATGTGTTGGAAGCTTTTGCTTTAGCTATGTTCATCATAATCTTGATGAGTTTAGTTGGAGACAATTCATTTGTTGGAAACTAAATATTAAGTCAAAAGATGATCATGTGAAAATTACCTTGAACATCTTACATGATTTTTGTGAGACAGTCATTTGATGTTAGCTTGGGAAGTTTCGTATTGATCATCCGATCACTTGAAAATTACTTGAAGCTAATGGTATGTGTGAGATTACCATTGTCGTTTTCTAAGGATGTTTCAATGATTGAAATGAGAGTTTAGAACAATTAACTATGTCTGGATACAACACGGTATGCATACCTAGTATGTGAACTGTATTGTGATAATTCAGCTCCGGAACTCTTGTTTGTGTACTTAGTATGCGAACGGATTTACCTGAGAAGGTCCGGAACTCTTGTTTGCGTACCTAGTATGCGAACGGGTTTACATGAGTTGGGTCTGGGACGGTTGTTTGCGAAACAGGTTTGCGAACGGCTTGACTAGGCCAAGATCCGGAGCTGATGTTCGCGTACCTAGTTTTGCGAACACAGTGGTTAATTTCTAAAATCGGTTATGTATGATTCTCATGCTCATGAACTAAAACATTTATGATTTAAGGAATGAAAAGTTTGCGAACCGTGGCTTAATGTTCATGAATTGATTATTGTATAAGTACTTTGCACGATTATGAATCAATCTGATTTTCTTTAAATTTGTTTATATACATTTGTATGAGATAGTGAACAATTGAACAACTCTATTTGAAACACAATTAGATTCATTTGATTATCTTTCATGTTTGATTGATCATAATATTTGACCTAGAAGTGTTTAATGAATATGGTTAGGTCTAAAGTGTTCATATGACTAACTTCGGTTAACTGTTATTGAGCCAACTCAATATACACGTTTAGGTACGATTACCCATATCTAAAATGAAGATATATTTCATTTGTATGTAACAATCTAAGACCATCTGACGGTGGAGATTGATTGCTTAATTTCTAAGCAGACTTAGCTTGAATCTTAAATCATGAGTTCATCTAACGGTGAATATTAAATGCTTTGTTACTAAGCTATCTTAGCTTTGATTTTAAGCAACCCTGATTTGAAAGGCTATATAAGGGATAACTCTAGCGAAAACCTAATCCCGACACCTTCCTGTGTCCTAGTTGCAAACTAGAGTCAATTCTCCTTTAACCTAGGATTTTCCAAAACCATTATAGGTTAACGACTTGAAGACTTCATTTGGAATTCGTGAAGCCAGATCCAACTATTTTATCTATAGTTGCATATTCTGATCTTACTTGTTCTATTGTATTCATTTCTATCTTCTCTAAGATTAACTCGAGATTTATCTCCGATAGGTAAGATGTAAAAAGTAATCACAACAGTTTTTCGTCTTAGACTCTTGTGATTCCGCAGTAACTTTTCTGTTAATCAGTTGGGTTATTGTGAGGTGACTAATATCTCTTCGGGAGTAGAAGACCGGATTATTAGTTGGTTCATGTTCACATTGATCTTGAATCAAAAGATGGAACTAAAACCGAATAAAGAATAGACATATTTGTGGGAGATAAATTTGTTTATAAGTCTTCGAATTTGGGTCGTACCAACTCTTAGTTGTGGGTGAGATCAGCTAAGGGAATCAAGTGCGCAAAATCTGGCGTGGTTTTAGAGTAAGGAACACGACTGTACCTTAATCGGGACTTGGTTAGGGCTCAACTACATTCCAGTCCGAAGTTAACTTGTAGTAGGCTAGTGTCTGTAGCGGCTTAATACAATGTGGTGTTCAATCTGGACTAGGTCCCGGGATTTTTCTGCATTTGCGGTTTTCTCGTTAACAAAATTTCTGGTGTCTGTGTAATTTCTTTTCCACATTATATTTGTTTATATAATTGAAATATCACAGGTTGTGCATAGTTCAATCAGTTGATAGATCCGACCTTGTTTGTTGGATATAACTTGATTGACACTTGGGCATTGGTCTT
Source organism: Papaver somniferum (assembly GCF_003573695.1). NCBI lineage: Eukaryota > Viridiplantae > Streptophyta > Magnoliopsida > Ranunculales > Papaveraceae > Papaver > Papaver somniferum. Next base: position 112,954,691 of record NC_039364.1, read on the forward strand.
TGGTACCGTCCAAGTTATTTCTCATATCAATCAGGCTCACAGATTTCTATCTGTTCGTTTTGCTGATTGTATTGAGAAATAGAGATAAAGCTCTTTAATATCTTTCTTGATTGAGCTCGATTTTAAGTTGATGCTCTCGGAATTATATTGGAGTTTAGTCCATACATATTTCCGAAAAAATTATTGGGTGTGGTTGTTATACCCCCACTTTATCAATTGGTATCAGAGCAGACAAACACGCTAAGACCTCATAAGTCTGTGTTTGCAGCAATCTGATCATTATGGACGAGTCTATTTCTAATAACGTACCAATTCAGAAATTACTAGATGTTTTTCAAAGCTTAAATTCACCTGAGAGAACTGTCATATCTAGGTCAATATCTAAACATCCTCGTGATGTGGAAACTGTTGATAACTGGGAAACACGCCTAGAAGAACAGTTGGATGAACTTTCTGACGAAGGTGACTCAGATATTAATAGAGATGTTGATGAGGAAATCTCAGTGTATGTTAAGTTGTTGAAACCGGTGGAAAAGTTGACGACTTCTTCTGTCACTCCTTTTCTAACCCATCTTTGTCGAGAAAATAAGAAATTGATAAGAATTTACTCAGGTCTTTATTCTTGGAATAACATTAACGATTCGATGCTCAAAGATCGTGAAAATGGCCTAAATAAAAAGTCACTTGAATGTGATACTCTTCGTCAAGATATCTAAAAGTTGGAAGAAAAACTTGCAGCAACTGAAGCAAGGATTAAATCCCAACAAATAAGTTCTGATGACAGGGAAAGCGCTTGTCTCGCTCGAGAAAAATGCCTTGAGGCTGATTTAGCTGCTGGTCTTGATAAAATCAAGATGTTGGAAGATGACTTGAAAAGTTCAATACTAGCTCAAGCAAATTAACCACTATGCTAGGAGCAAGTAAAAACCATCGTGATACACGAGGGTGGTGGAAAGACGAGGGTACCCAAATATACCTCAATCTAAAACTTTTCCACATATAAGTCCTTTCTCCGAAAATGATTGTCTATGGACTGAGCCGAGATAATACAACGAATCGGTTCACATTTCGTGTGATCGTCTATGGATACGAGATCGAGACAATACGACAACAAGATAACTTGCGTGATTGACTATGGATACAAGATCGAGACAATACAACAACGAAGTATGATTACTTGATAATAGGTTCTGACTTAACCAAACACTATAGGATTGCTATCAAGTAATTAGGAATTAACGTTTGTGTATTTTACTTCTAATTATAATAAATCAATTATAATTTCGAAAATAGAAAAGTAAAAGACACAGCAAGAATTTGTTAACGAGGAAACTGCAAATGCAGAAAAACCCCGGGACCTTGTCCAGAATTGAATACTCTCAGAATTAAGCCGTTATACAAAATCTAAACCAACTTCGTATAGTTCAGACTAAGCAACTAAACTTATAGTTCACCTAGTTCCGTCTATATCCCTGCGCCTCCAACTTGCAATAAGTCACGCACTTGGAACAATTCCTTTGGTTCGTATTCCAAACAGTAAAGGAACAACAAATCTGTTCGGTAACAACTCTTTTCAAACAACGTGATATGAGTTTGACAAAAGGCTCTTCCGTTTAACCAATAAACTCCTTTGTCGGGTTCTTCGATCAATCTATTCAACAACTACCAAAGTAATTGTTTAGACTATGCAATCGATACTATGATTCAAAAAAAAATGTATTGATGCCGATCTACGCAACTAATTAATCCAATCTATCAAAAGATAAAACGATTATAGTTGGATCCCCAGCCGATCAAGTTTTGTGCACACCAAAGATTATGAACTCAAATAAGAAATCTTCCTTGTCTTCAAATCTTCTTAGATCTTCAATAAACACCTGCACACAAACAACTTGAATCTCTTGTGATCAATCACACACATAACGGAGTCAGTTAACGATGGATTATCACAAGACATCTTTAGATCTGCAAACAGTCTAAAGATCCTCGTTGAAACTTCGATCTAGTTTGAGTGAATCTTATATCAGAAGAGAACATTCTCAAGCATAAACAAACTGGGTGCAATCAAATTTCAACAACCATTAGTCAATCAAATCAATCGAAAACTAATAATAAACTGCAATTATCTAGTTTCCCACCAACGGTACTCGTAAAGATTCTCAATCCCAAAGAAGTCTTTCAAATGAGATCAAAAAATGGGGGTCTAACAACACCAACCAATATTTCGCTTAGCAATCTATATGGACTAACTCCGAAATACTTTGCTAGAGAATCAACTATACAGTCAGACTCAATCTAGATAAAAGTATCTCAAGGAGTTAATATCTCTCTCTTGTTTTTGATATTACTCAAGCTAATAGTGTTAGAGCATAGTTCGGTCAACCTCGCATGTGTTGCTATCTCAAGCATGTTTGTCAATGTTAGTGATCAAAACTATAAGTCTTGATTTCTAGCCTACATAGCTAAGTCTCAGACTAGGATAAAAAAGTGTAGTTGAGCTCAAGGACTTCATGGAGATTCATCATACAACAACGAAGATCTATACAAGGAACCATGGAACTTCATCAACAAAAAGGTATGTGGAGACTTGAACATATCTATCACTCAAAAGTCTATCTCTTCTATATCCTACTTCTTATGAGACAAAAGTCGTATGCTATATAGACTAGATCATACACATTTGACATTTCGAGTTGAGCATTCATTGCTTATCTTTTATCTCGAAATCGTGTGTTGGTAAAGCGTTTCGCTTTGATCAAGTTTATCTTCACCTAATGAAGAAAGTCATGAAAAGTTTCAATCACTTTGAGAATTGCTCTGACGTGAATCGGTCTGTGAATAACGGCTACATAACGTCCTCTGAGAATGTCTCAATGATTGAAATGATAGTTTAGATTACATAACCATGTATTCCTTGAACCGAAGTTTTCGAACTTTGTTGATCAAGAGAAATCGGGAGGATTGTGGAATTGGCTTGCCAAGTCCGCGAACCTAGTTCGCAGACTCAGTCCGCGAACTGTCGGAAGTTCTCGACCGAGAATTTCTGCTTGGATTTTCCAAAACTCGTTTGTGTGCTTAGTCCGCGAACTCAGTCCGCGAACCCAGTCCGCGAACTGGCGGAAGTTCTCTTTCCAAGAATTCCTGCTGAGTTTGGAAAACTCAACCAATTAACTTAAGTCCGCGAACTTGTTTGTGAACTTAAGAGGTTATGATCTAAAGATGTGCTCTGAACATGAAACATTAAATTACTAAGGAATGCTTTATGCAAACCGTGGCTATAATGTTCATGAGCCGATTCAATCGAATCATCTTTGTTTCAATTGTGTCTTGTGTAGTTACATAAGATCTCATAGCAATTGAACAACTCTTTAACTAGTTCATTTGAGACAATTGAACTAGTTATGGTGAAGAAGAACAAGGTTAATATGAAATGCTTGTATGGTTAACCTTTTGGGTTACTATGTTGAACCAACATACACGTACACGTTTGGGAATGGTTTTCACGAACCCAGTAAACGTCTACCCGAGTGTGTGTGACAAGCTAAGTTTTCGATCTAACGGTTGAGAAATATTAGCTTGAATCTAAATCAGGTTTTCATCTAACGGTGAATAAGGAATTCTTTGTAACTAAGGAAAAATCATGATTTGAAGGCTAATATAAAGGAGACATCTAGAATTGTGCAAAACTAATCCCAACACGTCTGTGTGCTACTAGGGCGCCCGCTAGAGTCGATCTCCATTAACCTTTGATTTTCTTCTCTAAAATCAGGTTAACGACTTAAAGACTTCATTGGGATTGTGAAGCCAGACCAATACTACTTTATCGTACGAGTAAAGTCGATTGATTGACTTGAGATCGTGAGAGTTCTCCGATAGGCAAGATAAAGAAGTCACAAACATCTTCGTCTCACTGTTTGTGATTCCTCGATAATCTGCTTGTGTAGTCAGGAAGGATTGTAGAGAGGTGATTGATTAATCTAGGTTGTTCTTCGGAAATATAAGACCGGATTATAAATTGGTTCATGTTACCTTGATTTTATATCTAAAGACGGAACAAAACCTACGGTTTATATGTGGGAGACATATTTATCCTCTTATAGACTTTTCTGTGTGAGACAGATCTGTTTATTATCAAGTTTGTGATTTTGGGTTACGACAACTCTTGGTTGTGGGTGAGATCATCTAAGGGAATCAAGTGCGCAGTATCCTGCTGGGATCAGAGGCGTAGGAGTACAACTGTACCTTGGATCGGTGGGAGACTGATTTGGGTTCAACTATAGTCCAGTCCGAAGTTAGTTTGCAGTAGGCTAGTGTCTGTAGCGGCTTAATATAGTGTGTATTCAATCTGGACTAGGTCCCGGGGTTTTTATGCATTTGTGGTTTCCTCGTTAACAAAATTCTAGTGTCTCTGTTATTTCTTTTCCGCATTATATTTTATATAATTGAAATAATACAGGTTGTGCGTTCTTGATCATCAATTGGAAATCCAACCTTTGGTTGTTGATTGATATTGATTGATCCTTGGACATTGGTCTTTGGTACCGTCCAAGTATTCCTTGTATTTGATAAAGACTCGCTATTGTTTTTAGATTGAGTCAAAATCAAATCAAGAGAGAGATATTAACTCCTTGAGATACTTTTATCTAGATTGAGTCTGACTGTCTAGTTGATTCTCTAGCAAAGTATTTCGGAGTTAGTCCATACAGATTGCTAAGCGAAATATTGGGTGGTGTTGTTAGACCCACACTTTTTCAATTGGTATCAGAGCAGGCAAACACGTTTAAGACCTCATCAGTGTGTGTTTGTAGCGATATGACTCTATGGGAAAGAGTACTATCTCTGATAAACGCGTCACCAGTAATAAAGATTCTCTCTCGTCTAACTCTATTAAAGAGAAAAACTATTATATCTCGAATATAGAAAAACCTTGTGGTTCGACGAGACAGACAAACAATGGCAGGTGTGTTGTTGATCTCCCTTCGAAAGAGACCTTCTCTTCTAATGACTGGGATACAGCTGAAGAGAGTAATTTGATTCTAAATCTTGTTAGAATTCAAGCTGTCAGATTGGATCAGCTAAAACACCATGTCAATGTTCTTCTTGGTGTTGTAAGAGATTGCAAAGTCCATGGCAATGCTGAAGATCATTCTTCGTGCTTAAGTCTTGAGGCCAGCCTCGAAAAGGATGCCTTGGATATTGAACGTCGTTTGAATAAACTCTCAGTTCAAGGTTGTTCAAAGCAATCTAATATACCAATAACTTCTGATGCTTTACATTAACAAGTAAAAAAAGGTGTTCCTAATATTTCCACCAAACTTAGGACATTTTCTAAAAAGCACAAATCTTCTGATGATGATATTAAGATGACTTCCTCCAATCATTCTTATGATCAAAAGGTATGTATCATCTGTGATTCCAAGAGTTCTGTTATACAGAAGAGAAACCATAAGTTGAATAAAGACTCCTTAGTTCAACTTCAAAACACCCTAGATTTGATTCTCAAAGGTGTGACTGACATACGTATGATTGAGCCAATTGGTTTTCGTACGTATCTTGTGAATGCTACTAGGAATGTCAGTACAGTGAGTTCCTCCAATGTTCAAAGGCAGAATAAACGTCTTAATAAACATCATCCTAAGGAAGTTAACCGTTGTGCTTCGGAAAGCAACGTTGATCCTGTTGAGAGAGTCATCCCAGAAGAAAGGAAAATCTATGAGATTAGAAAAGATATTAAAAACATAGTTGGAAGATATAAAGAGCTTGTCGACAGATTATCCTCTTCCTCATGTCTAGACACTTCTGGTAAGAACTCTAACTATGTCTCTTATTTTGATGACAGTAAATTTTATGATAATTTCTCATTTCAAACAGGATCCCTCTCTAAGACTAAGAGAAAATACAAACTTAACCAAAGACATAAACCTCGTAATGAGCCCGAGGCTCGTACTTGTGCTAATTAATCACAAGGTTCGATAACTTACTCATATAAAATCCTGTTGAGTAAGTTGTGTTAAAAACATGTATACTTGTTGCTTGCATCTGTTAAGTTAAGCTATTTTCTTATCGTTCATAGCTAAACTTGTGTTGGCAGATCCGCTAAGATCAAGTATTGGTTAAGTCAAAAGAAGTTGTTGCATATTGTCTTAAATTTTGTTCCTGTTTTCAAAATGTTTGAAGGACTTTATTTCTTGGGTATTTGTTGTACTCGAACGGATTCCGTTCTGGCCCGAGTCAACAGTTTTTTTAACCCTAAATTGTTGTCCCCAAGGATAAAATATCCAACCTCTTAGGGTTACAAGTCACGTACGTGTACTCCTGGTGGTTTTTGGATTTTCAAGAATGTCTTCCTCATCTTCTTGCTATGGTGGTCTTGCAAAAGGATTTCTTGACAAAGGTGTTGAGGTTGAATCTAAGAGGAAGAGAACACTTGTAGATGAAGATCATCCCAAAGCCTCATGCTTCTTTGCTTATACTCATGAAGAAGCTGAAAAGGATGATATGATCTCTGTTGAAGTTGTTCATGACTTTCTTAAGTACTTTGGGGAAGCAAAACAACAACTTGTTGATACTCTTAAAGGTATTGATATGGTGAAAACTGAGTTGGAAAAGGTTGTGTCTGACCTTGGTCTCATAAAATCTCAAATCAAGGATCTTCGAAAAAAGAATCATCTCTCTGTTGATGCTGAGAAGGCTGTCGATCACAAGCTCATAGAATTCATGTCTCATATGGATTCTGTACCTCCTGTGTTCCTGTTCGTTGTTGAGGATCCACCGGAATCCATTTCCCTTTAAGCTTGTCATCTGTTTTTGTTGAGTTTATATGCCTAGTATGTCTTCTTTTTGGATTAGTTGGAAGAATAACGAGTACTTTGAATAGCGATGATTGTGACTACACATAGCTATTTTTTTTTTCATCTTCTTATGTTATTTTTTAGGTTTATTGGTATTAAATTCTAAAAATATTTGGAGGAGGATGTTTATTGCAGTATTTTAATGGTTTTTGATATTGCAATATTTTTATGGGATATGTATTGTTTACGTCCGTGAACTTGAAGGTCCCATATTGCAGTCAAAAGTAAAGTCGTTCATAAATCGGTATTCGTATTGATGAAAGGACGAATGGACTTTTGACATATACAAAAGTTAAGCCTATGTAATCATTAATTTGATGGAAAATAGGATAAAATCTTTTGTTCAACAAGGATAAAGTCTATTACGTCGTTATGATGGAAAATAGATTAGATCCTTGTATGTTATCCACGGTATTGATCTTCATTGATACATTTTATTATGTTTTACCGTGAAGGCTCCATTGTGTGTCTTATGTTGAGCACCTTACAACTAAGTCGATTTACCTTGGATTTGTTGGTTGTTCCATAAGATGCTATATGTCGAGCATTAAGAACTAAATTAATCAACTAGTTTGGTTATTTAGTTTGTACTCCATAATTTTTCTTTCTTATGTCGAGTACATGTACGGTTAAGGTTGTCATATTCTATGATGAACTTAGTCGTGGTTCCTTAAGTTCTTTTATGTTGATCCCAAAATAATTAAATTGATTACTTCGGTGATTAGTTTGGTTATTTGTATTCCAATTAAATTAATTATAGGTTCTCTTGTAATTAGTCTAGTTGAGTTTTCATATATTCCACAAGTTCTTGTGCTGAGTATATGAAAGGCTACACTATCATGTTCTTTGGTTAATGTAGTCATATATTCCGTAAGGTTTTCCTTATGTTGAGTATTTGAACGGTTAAGTTATTCATCTCCGTGTGATTGACTTAGTCGTAGCTCCGTGAGTTTACTTATGTTGAGCACTTTCAATTAAATTGATCACTTTTGTGGTTTGATTTAGTTGCGTATTCCAATTGAATTAATCATGGGTTTACTTGTGGTTAATTTGGTTGAGCTTTGGATATAGAAAATCATTCCTATGGTTTTTGGTGTAATAAAAAAATCCTTCTTTTCTTTCGAAATTAAGGTCGCTCTTGTTGTTCTCTCGGGAATGACATCAAATGGGGGAGAGTTCTTTTGAACTTGTGCTTAATGGTAATATCTTGCGGGGAGTGCGGCTGTGGAATTTTATAGGGGTTATCTTGTATCTTAAAACTCCTTGATGAATGTTGTTAGCTTCGGCTATTAGATTGCATCTAAATTAAGTTGGTATGTATTTTTTTTGGTCATGAAATGTCTCTTGTGGAAATTTCATTATGATCCCATTCTTGTACCTTTGCCAATTTTATTGACAAAAAGGGGGAGAAATATTGTAGTTCACACTACAAATACATATGGTTTTCGGATCATTGTGTAAGGGGGAGTGGTTTCCATGATCGAGATGGAGTATTGACTAAGGGGGAGTGATACATATCACCGTAGTATTATTGTTAAAGTCGTGATACAATTGGACTTTGATGTTATATAATAATACTATGACACTGTATAATAATGATCGAGAATCTCGATTTCTCTCATTGTTATAGCTACGGATCTTCAACAACGATGGTGCTAAACTTACAACCTTTGGGATCATTGGAGTACTTGGAAGGACGAAGATTTCAAGGAACGTTGAAGATTAGACTATGGAATAGGAGCCACTAAAGTTTATCTTTTTGTATTCCATATGTATTAATAGTTTTGTCACTAAAATTGACAAAGGGGGAGATTGTTAGAGCATAGCTCGGTCAACCTCGCATGCGTTGCTATCTCAAGCATGTTTGTCAATGTTAGTGATCAAAACTATAAGTCTTGATTTCTAGCCTACATAGCTAAGTCTCGGACTAGGATAGAAAAGTATAGTTGAGCTCAAGGACTTCATGGAGATTCATCATACAACGACGAAGATCTATACAAGGAACCGTGGAACTTCACCGACAAAAAGGTATGTGGAGACTTGAACTTATATATCACTCAAAAGTCTATCTCTTCTATCTCCTACTTCTTATGAGACAAAATTCGTATGCTATATAGACTAGATCATACACATTTTACATTTCGAGTTGAGCATTCATTGCTTATCTTTTATCTCGAAATCGTGTGTTTGTAAAGCATTTCGCTTTGATCAAGTTTATCTTCACCTAGTGACGAAAGTCATGAAAAGTATCAATCACTTTGAGAATTGCTCTGACGTGAACTGGTCTGTGAATAACGGCTACATAGCGTCCTCTGAGAATGTCTCAATGATTGAAATGATAGTTTAGATTACATAACCATGTATTCCTTGAACCGAAGTTTTCGAACTTTGTTGATCAAGAGAAATCAGGAGGATTGTGGAATTGGCTTGCCAAGTCCGCGAACTGTCGGAAGTTCTCGACCGAGAATTTCTGCTGGGATTTTCCAAAACTCGTTTGTGTTCTAAGTCCGCGAACTGGCGGAAGTTCTCTTTCCGAGAATTTCTGCTGAGTTTGGAAAACTCAACCGATTAACTTAAATCCACGAACTTGTTTGTGAACTTAAGAGGTTATGATCTAAATATGTGCTCTGAACATGAAACATTAAATTACTAAGGAATGCTTTACGCAAACCGTGGCTATAATGTTTATGAGTCGATTCAATCGAATCGAATCATCTTTGTTTCAATTGTGTCTTGTGTAGTTACATAAGATCTCATAGCAATTGAACAACTCTTTAACTAGTTCATTTGAGACAATTGAACTAGTTATGGTGAAGAAGAACAAGGTTAATATGAAATGCTCATGTGGTTAACCTTTTGGGTTACTATGTTGAACCAACATACACGTACACGTTTGGGCATGGTTTTCACGAACCCAGTAAACGTCTACCCGAGTGTGTGTGACAAGCTAAGTTTTCGATCTAACAGTTGAGAAATATTAGCTTGAATCTAAATCAGGGTTTCATCTAACGGTGAATAAGGATTGTTTTTTAACTAAGGCAAAACCCTGATTTGAAGGCTATATAAAGGATACATCTAGCATTGTGCAAAACTAATCCCCACACGTATGTGTGCTACTAGTGCGCCCGCTAGAGTCGATCTCCATTAACCTTTGATTTTCTTATCTAAAATCAGGTTAACGACTTAAAGACTTCATTGGGATTGTGAAGCCAGACCGATACTACTTTATCGTAGTTGTGTGATCTGATCTTGCATCTTCTATCGGACGAGTACAATCGATTGATTGACTTGAGATCGTGAGATTTCTCCGATAGGCAAGATAAAGAAGTCACAAACATCTTTGTCTCATTGTTTGTGATTCCTCGACAATCCGCTTGTGTAGTCAGGAAGGATTGTAGAGAGGTGATTGATTAATCTACGTTGTTCTTCGGGAATATAATACCGGATTATCAATTGGTTCCTGTTACCTTGATTTTATATTTAAAGACGGAACAAAACCTAGGGTTTACCTGTGGGAGACAGATTTATCCTCTTATAGACTTTTCTGTGTGAGACAGATCTTTTTATTATCAAGTCTGTGATTTTGGGTTACAACAACTCTTGGTTGTGGGTGAGATCAGCTAAGGGAATCAAGTGCACAGTATCCTGCTGGGATCAGAGGCGTAGGAGTACAACTGTACCTTGGATCGGTGGGAGAATGATTGGGGTTCAACTATAGTCCAGTCCGAAGTTAGTTTGCAGTAGGCTAGTGTTTGTAGCGGCTTAATACAATGTGTATTCAATCTGGACTAGGTCCCGGGGTTTTTCTGCATTTGCGGTTTCCTCGTTAACGAAATTTCTGGTGTCTGTATTATTTCTTTTCTGCATTATATTTTATATAATCGAAATAATACAGGTTGTGCGTTCGTGATCATCAATTGGAAATCCAACCTTTTGTTGTTGATTGATATTGATTGATCCTTGGACATTGATCTTTGGTACCGTCCAAGTATTCCTTGTATTTGATAAAGACTCGATATTGTTTTTAGCTTGAGTAAAAATCAAATCAAGAGAGAGATATTAACTCCTTGATATACTTTTATCTAGATTGAGTCTGACTGTCTAGTTGATTCTCTAGCAAAGTATTTCGGAGTTAGTCCATACAGATTGCTAAGCGAAATATTGGGTGGTGTTGTTAGACCCCCGCTTTTTCAAATAGAAATCAGCGAGTCCTAATCAAACACAAGGAATACTTGGACGATACCAAAGACCAATGTCCAAGGATCAATCAATATCAATCAACAACTGAAGGTCGGATTTCCAATTGATGATCACAAACGCAGAACTTGTATTATTTCAATTATATAACAAATATGCGGAAATAGAAATTACACAGACACCAGAATTTTGTTAACGAAGAAGCCGCAAATGCAGAAAAACCCCGGGACCTAGTCCAGATTTAATACACATTGTATTAAGCCGCTACAACACTAGCCTACTCCAAGCTAATTTCGGACTGGACTATAGTTGAATCCCAATCAGTCTCCCACTAATTCAAGGTACAGTTGTACTCCTACGCCTCTGATCCCAGCAGGATACTGCACACTTGATTCCCTTAGCTGATCTCACCCACAACCAAGAGTTGTTGCAACCCAAAATCGCAGACTTGATAATAAACAAATCTGTCTCACACAGAAAAGTCTATCAAAGGATAAATCTGTCTCCCACAGAAGAACCCTAGGTTTTTGTTCCGTCTTATGATATGAAATCAAAGTGAACAAGAACCAATTGATAATCCGGTCTTATTTTCCCGAAGAACAACCTAGATTAATCAATCACCTCACAACAGTCTTACTTGTATAAACAAGAGGACGTCGAGGAATCACAAACAGTGAGACGAAGATGTTTGTGACTTCTTTATCTTGCCTATCGGAGAACTCTCACGATATCAAGCCAATCAATAAGATTGTACTCGTACGATAGAAGATGCAAGATCAGATCACACAACTACGATAAAAGTAGTATCGGTCTGGCTTCACAATCCCAATGAAGTCTTTAAGTCGTTAACCTGGTTTTAGAGAAGAAAACCAAAGGTTAGAGGAGAATCGACTCTAGAGAGCGCACTAGTATCACACAGATGTGTGGGGATTAGTTTTGCCCAATGCTAGATGTCTCCTTTATATAGTCTTCAAATCAGGGTTTTTCCTTAGGTACAAAGCAATCAATATTCATGTTAGATGAAAACCTGATTTAGATTCAAGCTAATATTTCTCAACCGTTAGATCGAAAACTTAGCTTGTCACACACACTTGAGATAAACGTTTACTGGTTTGTGAAAACCGTGCCCAAACATGTACGTGTATGTTGGTTCAACATAGTAACCCAAATGGTTAACCGTATAAGAATTTCATATTAACCTTGTTCTTCTTCACCATAACTAGTTCAATTGACTCAAATGAACTAGTTAGAGAGTTTTTCAATTGCTATGAGATCTTATGTAACTGCACAAGACTCAATTGAAACAAAGATGATTCGATTCGATTGAATTGGCTCATGAACTTTATAGCCACGGTTTGCATACTGCATTCCTTAGTAATTTAAGTTTCATGTTCAGAGCACATCTTTAGATCATAACCCACTCAAGTACGCAAACAAGTTCGCGGACTTAAGACAACCGGCAGAGTTTTCCAAACTCAGCAGAAAATCTCGGCAAGGAGACTTCCGCCAGTTCGCGGACTAGGTTCGCGGACTGAGTTCGCTGACTAAACACGCAAACGAGTTTTTGGAAAATCCCAGCAGAAATTCTCGGTAAAGAACTTCCGTCAGTTCGCGGACTGAGTTCGCAAACTGAGTTCGCGGACTTGGAAAATCCAATTCCTCCGTTTTCTCACAATCAACAAAGTTCGCAAACTTCGGATTAAGAAATATGACTTATGCACATATGTGTTACCACACAATGCTTATATCCATCATTGCTTATATTGACCTAAACTCTCATTCCAACCATTGAAACATTCTTAGAGGACGTTATATAGTTGTTACACTATTTCTCGTCAAAGCGATTTTCAAAGTGATTGAAACAATATGACTTTCGTCATTAGGTGAAGATAAACCCGATCAAAGCGAAACGCTTTACCAACACATGATTTGGAGATATAGATAGTGAAAAAGCGGGGGTCTAACAACACCACCCAATATTTCGCTTAACAATATGTATGTAGAAACTCCAATATACTTTTTATGAGAATCAACTAGACAGTTAGACTCAATCAATAAAAAGATATATCAAAGAGTTTATATCTCAATCTCTCGATTTAATCTTTACTCAAGCAAACTGAGTAAATTATAAAGATTAAGAGAGATAACTTGGACGGTACCAAAGAGAAATGTCCAAGGATCAATCAATATCAATCAACAACCAAAGGTCGGATTTCCAATTGATTATCTTTAACGCACAACCTGTATTATTTAAATTATAAAAATAAACAATATAATGCTGAAAATGAAATAACACAGACACCAGAAATTTTGTTAACGGGGAAACCGCAAATGCACAAAAAACCCGGGACCTAGTCCAGATTGAATATACACTGTATTAAGCCGCTACGGACACTAGCCTACTCCAAGCTAACTTCGGACTGGACTATAGTTGAACCCCAATCAGTCTCCCACCGATCCAAGGTACAGTTGTACTCCTACGCCTCTGATCCCAGCATGATACTGCGCACTTGATTCCCTTAGCTGATCTCACCCACAACCAAGAGTTGCTGCAACCCAAAATCGCAGACTTGATAATAAACAAATCTGTCTTACACAGAAAAGTCTATCAAATGATAAATTTTTCTCCCACTGATAAACCCTAGGTTTTGTTCCGTCTTAAGATATGAAATCAAGGTGAACAGGAACCAATTGATAATCCGGTCTTATATTCCCGAAGAACAACCTAGATTAATCAATCACCTCTCTACAATCCTTCCTGACTACACATGCGTTTTGTCGAGGAATCACAAACAGTGAGACGAAGATGTTTGTGACTTCTTTATCTTGCCTATCGGAGAACTCTCACGATCTCAAGCCAATCAAAGATTGTACTCGTCCTATAGAAGATGCAAGATAAGATCACACAACTACGATAAAGTAGTATCGTTCTGGCTTCAGAATCCCAATGAAGTCTTTAAGTCGTTAACCTGGTTTTACAGAAGAAAACCAAAGGTTAAAGGAGAATCGACTCTAGCGAGCGCACTAGTATCACACAGACATGTGGGGATTAGTTTTGCACAATGCTAGATGTCTCCTTTATATAGCCATCAAATTAGGGTTTTTCCTTAATTACAAAGCAATCCATATTCACCGTTAGATGAAAACATGATTTAGATTCAAGCTAATATTTCTCAACCGTTAGATCGAAAACTTAGCTTGTCACACACACTTGGGTAGACGTTTACTGGGTTTGTGAAAACCATGCCCAAACGTGTACGTGTATGTTGGTTCAACATAGTAACCCAAAAGGTTAACCATATGAGCATTTCATATTAACCTTGTTCTTCTTCACCATAACTAGTTCAATTGACTCAAATGAACTAGTTAAAGAGTTGTTCAATTGCTATGAGATCTTATGTAACTACACAAGACACAATTGAAACAAAGATGATTCGATTCGATGAACCGTCTCATGAACTTTATAGCCACGGTTTGTATAAATAATTCCTTAGTAATTTAAGTTTCATGTTCAGAGCACATCTTTAAATCATAACCACTTAAGCTCACAAACAAGTTCGCGGACTTAAGACAACCGGTGGAGTTTTCCAAATTCAGCAGAAAATCTCGGCAAAGAGACTTTCTCCAGTTCCCGGACTAGGTTCGCGGACTGAGTTCGCGGACTTACACACAAACGATTTTTTGGAATATCCCAGCAGAAATTCTCGGTACAAGAACTTCCTTCAGTTCGCGGACTTGGCAAAGCCAATTCCTCCGGTTTCTCTCAATCAACAAAGTTCGAAAACTTCGGATTAAGGAATACATGGTTATGTAATCTAAACTCTCATTCCAATCATTGAGACATTCTCAGAGGATGTTATATAGCCGTTATTCACAGACCGTTTCGCGTCAGAGCAATTCTCAAAGTAATTGAAACTTTTCATGACTTTCGTCATTAGGTGAAGATAAACTTGATCAAAGTGAAACGCTTTACCAACAAATGATTTCGAGATATAGATAGGCGAGATATACTCGGCTCGAAATATCAAATGTGTATGATCCAGTCTATATAGCATACGAATTTTGTCTCATAAGAAGTAGGAGATAAAAGATATAGACTTTTGAGTGATGGATAAGTTCAAGTCTCCACATACCTTTTTGTTGATGAAGTTCCACGGTTCCTTGAGTAGATCTTCGTCGTTGTATGATGAACCGCTATGAATTCCTTGAGCTCAACTACACTTTTCTATCCTAGTCCGAGACTTAGCTATGTAGGATAGAAATCAAGACTTATAGTTTTGATCACTAACATTGACAAACATGCTTGAGATAGCAACGCATGCGAGGTCGACCGAGCTATGCTCTAATATATAGGAGAGATATAATCTGCTCGAAATATCAAATGTGTATGATCCAGTCTATACAGCATATGACTTTTTTCTCATAAGAAGTAGGAGATAGAAGATATAGACTTTTGAGTGATAGATAAGTTCAAGTCTCCACATACCTTTTTTGTTGATGAAGTTCCACGGTTCCTTGAGTAGATATTCGTCGTTGTATGATGAATCTCCATGAAGTCATTGAGCTCCACTACACTTTTCTATCCTACTCCGAGACTTAGCTATGTAGACTAGAAATCAAGACTTAGAGTTTTGATCACTAACATTGACAAACATGCTTGATATAGCAATGCATGCGAGCTCGACCGAGCTATGCTCTAACAATCCCCCCCTTTGTCAATTTAGTGAAAAAACTATTAATACATATGGAATACAAAAAAGATAAACTTTAGTGGCTCCTATTCCATAGTCTAATCTTCAACGTTCCCTGAAATCTTCGTCCTTCCAAGTACTCCAATGATCCCAAAGGTTGTAAGTTTAGCATCACCGTTGTTGAAGATCCGTAGCTATAACAATGAGATAAATCGAGATTCTCGATCATCATTATACAGTGACATAGTATTATTATGTAACATCAAAGTCCAACTGCATCACGACTTTAACAATAATACTACGGTGATATGTATCACTCCCCCTAGTCAATACTCCATCTCACATGGAAACCACTCCCCCTTACACAATGATCCGAAAACCATATGTATATGTAGTAGAACTACACATTAATTCTCCCCCTTTTTGTCAATAAAATTGGCAAAGGTACAAGAACGGGATCCTAATGAAATTTCCGAGAAGAGACGTTTCATAGAATAAAAGAAAAAATACATACCAACTTAATTTAGATGCAATCATAAAGCCGAAGCTAAATGCATTCATCAAGGAGTTTTAAGATACAAGATAACCCCTATAAAATTCCACATCCGCACACCCCGCAAGATATTACCATTAAGAACAAGTTTAAAAGAACTCTCCCCCATTTGATGTCATTCCCGAAAGAACAACAAGAGCGACCTTAATTTCGAAAGAAAAGAAGGATTTTTAATTGGACACCAAAAACCATAGGAATGATTTTCTATATCCAAAACTCAATCAAATTAATCACAAGTAAACCCATGATTAATTTAATTGGAATACGCAACTAAATCAAACCACAAAAGTGATCAATTTAATTGATTGTGCTCAACATAAGTAAACTTACGGAGCTATGACTAAGGTAATCATACGGAGATAACTAACTTAATCGTTCACATACTCAACATAAGGAAAGCCTTACGGAATATACGACTACATCAACCAATAGAACATGATTAGTATAGCCGTTCATATACTCACCACAAGGAATTGTGGAATATATGAATACTCAACTAGACTAATTACAAGAGATCCTATAATTAATCTAATTGGAAAACACAAGCAAACTAGTCACCGAAGTAATCAATTTAATTGTCAACTGTTTTGCTCGACAAAAGAAGACTTTCAGAGCAAATAACTAAATAACCAACCAAGATGATTAATTTAGTTGAAAGATGCTCGACATAAAGTACCTTACGGAACAACCAACAAAGTTAATCACAAAATAATCAACTTAGTTGTATCGTGCTCGACATAAGACACATTACGGAGCCTCACGGTAATACAAAAAGAATGGATCAATGAAGATCAATACCATGGAATACATACAAGGATATATTCTATCTTTCCATCAGTGTATGCATAATGACATAATAAACTTTATCCTTGTCACAAAAAAGATTTTACCCTATTTTCCATCAAATACATGACTGCATAGGCATAACTTTTGTATTTGTCAAAAGTCCATTCGTCCTTTCATCAATACGAATATCAATTTATGAACGACTTTACTTTTGACAAAATATGGGACCTTCAAGTTCACGGGCGCAAACAAAACATATCCCATAACCAATTGCAATACTTCAAAATCAAAAAGATTAATACTGCAATAACATCATCCTCCAAATATTTTTAGAATTTAAAACCAATAAACCTAAAAAATAACACAAGAAGATGAAAACAAAAATAACTATGTGTAGTCACAATCTTCGCTATTCAAAACACTAGTTATTCTTCCTACTAATCCAAAAATAAGACATACTAGGTATTAATGAAAATGTATTACTCATCACCTTCGTCATCGAACAATTTCCAAGATGCTTGAATTGAATCCAACTCTTCCTTGAGCTCGGGACACTTGGTTCCAATCAACGCCACTTGATCTTTTAAGCACTTCACTCTTGCATTTACCTTACACACACCCTTGTGAATTCTTTGAATAAGCCTCAAGGTGGTGGGGTCTTCAATATCAAGAGGAGTACCTCTTTGTCGTTTCCGAACGTTTTCCCTTATACGTCGGAAGGTACACGGATGGAAAAGTTTGGGAACCCCAAGAGAATTTCCAATAAAATCAATTCCAGGAATACGATAAATTTGGATAATCAAACAAGGATAGCCTAATATCTTGATGTGAGAAGTCATTGTCATCATTTGAAAGATGATAAAACCAAAAATATCAAGACTTGTATTACCGGATACAAGGAAGTAGACCAATTCCGCAAACTCATAACTCCACCATGAATTTTCAATTGTTGAGGGGCAAAGGTTAGGAATGCCAAGTTTTCCAAAATCTACTAAAGAAACACTAAGATCATTACTAGGAAACTTCCCTTTACTCCAAACAATCTTCTTTCCACAAAGTCCAATAGATATATCATCATATGATGGACGTTCATCACTTGGTCTAGGTAACCGTACGTTGCCCAATGGTATTTCGGTAATCTTTGAAATCAATTTCTCTATTAACAATAAACCTTTTTATATTTATCATGGATTTGAATTCCATCTTGTTAAAATCAACATTATGAATGTTGGCATAGAAAATCCCTGTTAAAGAATCAAAACCTTCACCAAGGCCATTAAAGATATTACCAAGATTGAATTTTCTAAAGCATACCAAATCCTCTTCATGATCACTAGAGAAATCCAATTTCTTTTCTAGAAAGAACCCTTTTGAAGAAATCTTATCAAACATTCTAGCACAAGAATCATCCACAAACCTAATTCTAAGAGAGTTTTGATCACAAGGAGGATTCAAGCTAGAGGATTTTGAGCTTTTAGAACTCTTTTTCATGCTCCTAGAAATCATCATAAAGAGATACACAAGACGAGATTACTTACTTGAAGAGAACCTCAAACACCCTTCCTTTTTATTTCTTCAAAGAAGCTTTAATGGTGGACAAGCACAAACGCTAGTTCACGTACGCGGACGGAATATGAGGAAGGAGAAGGTTCGCGGACTACATACATATATATTCCTCATTGATGGGCTTGGGATGTACACGAACCGTGACCCGTAAGACTTAAGGGATTTTCTTAGCCCTTTCCACATTAGAGGTATCCAACCAACATACATGTGGAAGATAACAGAAGCAATAGAAAGCTAACCAATCAACAACACAACTGTACACAACTCGAGCCATTTATTTCCCCACTTCAAGATATGCACAAATGGGGAAAGCCAGTCTTGCTACCAAGAGGCATAATGCGCAGAGAAATTCTCATGTGGATCTTCTGGTTGATATGTGTGAACAGTCCCTGTAGTATAATCAAAGTAATGATGATAGTCAGGGCAATTAGAGCTTTCTATCCTTCGTTTATTCCGTCTAGAAGAAGGATTCTTCCGATTTCTGGGTTGTACAGTATTATCAGATTTAACACATACAAAACCCTTTTCAGAATGATTCTTAGACTTAACAGAATTGAGTTTTTCTAAGAATTCAAAAACGCCTTCGAACGCTTTGAACAGATCTTTATCAATCGATCCTTTACGATAGTATTCCTCAAAGAGATCAAGAGTTAATCTAGTGAGGTTCCATATCCTTGAGCGTGTTGAACGTTTTCTCAATTTTTCCTTCTTTTTATTTTTTCCTTCTGATTGCTTCTTAACATCTAAATCTCCCCTTTTAGATGAAGTAAGATTATCATGAGAAACCAGAGGTTTTAACCATAACAATCTCTGAACAATCTTTAAGGAATTCTGGCATGCGTTACAGATGCCAAGAGCAAGTTTTCCAAAGAAATTTTCCATAGTTCAATTTATAAGGAACGAACAAACACAAACTTATTAGGTTTACCGTGTTTGCCAGCTCTGATACCAATTGAAAAAGAGGGGTCTAACAACACCACCCAATATTTCGCTTAGCAATCTGTATGGACTAACTCCGAAATACTTTGTTAGAGAATCAACTAGACAGTCATACTCAATCTAGATAAAAGTATCTCAAGGAGTTAATATCTATCTCTTGTTTTTGATATTACTCAAGCTAATAGAAATCAGCGAGTCCTAATCAAACAGAAGGAATACTTGGACGTTACCAAAGACCAATGTCCAAGGATCAATCAATATCAATCAACAACCGAAGGTCGGATTTCCAATTGATGATCACAAACGCACAACCTGTATTATTTCAATTATATAACAAATATAATGCGGAAATAGAAATAACACAGACACAAGAATTTTGTTAACGAGGAAACCGCAAATGGAGAAAAACCCCGGGACCTAGTCCAGATTGAATACACACTGTATTAAGCCGCTAAAGACACTAGCCTACTCCAAGCTAACTTCAGAAGGGACTATAGTTGAACCCCAATCAGTCTCCCACTAATTCAAGGTACAGTTGTACTCCTACGCCTCTGATCCCAGCAGGATACTGCGCACTTGATTCCCTTAGTTGATTTCACCCACATCCAAGAGTTGCTGCAACCCAAAATCGCAGACTTGATAATAAACAAATCTGTCTCACACAGAAAAGTCTATCAAAGGATAAATCTGTCTCCCACAGAAGAACCCTAGGTTTTTGTTCCGTCTTATGATATGAAATCAAGGTGAACAGGAACCAATTGATAATCCGATCTCATATTCCCGAAGAACAACCTAGATTAATCAATCACCTCACAGCAGTCTTACTTGTATAAACAAGAGGACGTCGAGGAATCACAAACAGTGAGACGAAGATGTTTGTGACTTCTTTATCTTTCCTATCGGAGAACTCTCACGATCTCAAGCCAATAAATAAGATTGTACTCGTACGATAGAAGATGCACGATCAGATCACACAACTACGATAAAAGTAGTATCAGTCTGGCTTCACAATCCCAATGAAGTCTTAAAGTCGTAAACCTGGTTTTAGAGAAGAAAACCAAAGGTTAGAGGAGAATCGACTCTAGCAAGCGTACTAGTATCACACAGACGTGTGGGGATTAGTTTTGCCCAATGCTAGATGTCTCCTTTATATAGTCTTCAAATCAGGGTTTTGCCTTAGGTACAAAGCAATCAACATTCACCGTTAGATGAAAACCTGATTTAGATTCAAGCTAATATTTCTCAACCGTTAGATCGAAAATTAGCTTGTCACACACACTTGAGATATACGTTTACTGGGTTTGTGAAAACCGTGCCCAAACGTGTACGTGTATGTCGGTTCAATATAGCAAACCAAAAGGTTAACCATATGAGCATTTCATATTAACCTTGTTCTTCTTCACCATAACTAGTTCAATTGACTCAAATGAACTAGTTAGAGAGTTGTTCAATTGCTATGAGATCTTATGTAACTACATAAGACATAATTGAAACAAAGATGGTTCGATTCGATTGAATCGGCTCATGAAATTTATAGCCACGGTTTGCATACTGCATTCCTTAGTAATTTAAGTTTCATGTTCAAAGCACATCTTTAGATCATAACCCATTCAAGTACACCAACAAGTTCGCGGACTTAAGACAACCAGCAGAGTTTTCCAAACTCAACAGAAAATCTCGGCAAGGAGACTTCCGCCAGTTCGCGGAATAGTTTCGCGGACTAAACACGCAAACGAGTTTTTGGAAAATCCCAGCAGAAATTCTCGGTTAGAGAACTTCCGCCAGTTTGCGGACTGAGTTCGCAAATTGAGTTCGCGGACTTGGCAAAGCCAATTCCTCCGGTTTCTCTCAATCAACAAAGTTCGCAAACTTCGGATTAAGGAATAGGACTTATGCACATATGTGTTACCACACAATGCTTATATCCATCATTGGTTATATTGACCTAAACTCTCATTCCAACCATTGAAACATTCTTAGAGGACGTTATATAGTTGTGTAGATGGGGAAAAACGATTTGCTGGTTTTTAAGGAATTGAAGAGACGACCGTACGGAGGAGACTCCTCGAACCGAGCGAAATGTTAAACCTCACACAGATGCACCGCTGCAAAGGGGGTGCTTTTAGATTCGAGAGATCAATCTGTAGTACTCCGGCCTAAATCAAGAAAATGGTCGTTCCAGAGTAAATTCGGTCACAAGAGAGGATGGGTTGATCTGTAGGAGGGAAGATGGGAAATATGTGGAATCAATGGTAATCAAAGTTGTGGGTGTGTGAAATCTGAATATGATAAGCTCTGAATGATTGAAATTTCTCAATTGAGAGTAGTTGCTCGATTGATGAGTTGATGATCTCGTGTTGTCGATGAGATGTGAGATTGATGATACTGTTGATGCTCCTCCCTCAATCATGATTCAGAGACTTTTTTATATTGTTGTAATTTTAGACACCATGACCCCATGAAGTGTGACAGTTGATGGAATCAAGGAGTGGGAAGTGGAGATCGTGTTTGAAACCAGTTGCTCAACGTGTGGAGACTTGGTCGATTTTCCACCCACTACCTCGTGAATTACTTCAACTGATTGCACGACTTGCTCACATTCCATCATGTGTTTGAACACACGTGCCGTAGACCGCCAGACCAAAACCCTAAGTGATATCCTCCCAAAGTGACACGATTGACGTCTCTTGGTATGTTAGTCAATTCATGACTTCGTGGTTTGATGGGACGATGAGTCCATGTAGTTGCTAAGTTGAACATGATGTTCTGAAACTCATGAATTGAACATGTGATGAGACAGAGGTATAGTTCTTATGATGAGGTGAGCAAGTATTGCTCATTCGATGGATCGTTGAATATTGATTGTTGAACCAATATTCCTTGGTTTGAGCAAATATTTATCATCTGAGCAAGTGTTGCTCATGTGATGAATTGTTGAATATTTGATCGTCTGAGCATGTGTTGCTCATCTGATGGATTATTGGCAGCGTACCAAAAATATTAATTAGAATACTGGTTGTTGAACCGAGCATAATTAATAAAATTAATGACCATGAGGTCGTCGTAAAATTATTAAGGTTGGAATCTGGAATGATGATCCTTGGATTCAGAAACCCTAATTTGATCAATTGATGATCAATTCATGGTTCGCCAGAAGTTTAACCATGGGACGAAGGAGGGAACGACTACATGGGACCGTGGATCAACCATGTAGTGTCCATATGCTCACGTGAGCAAATACAAAGAACTCCTGAAGAGTTGACGATTTGTTGGTGAAAGAATGATTAAATACTGGTTTAATCATTTATTCGTCTGAGCCTTAGGTGAGAAAACCTAATTAATTATGACGTGAGGGACTGACCATGGGGTCATGAAACCGGCCCTGGGTAGTCACGTGACCGCCTGATGATCACTTCATGAAAATCCAAAGTGTTTGGAAGAGTCTTGGACCTAATACGTGCAATTGTGCAAATTAGGTCAAAACTGTGAAACTTGATGGAACCGGCTTCTGTAAGACAAAGAGCCAATCTTGGTCGGTCAAGATAGCGTGCTCGTGTCCCCAAGGCGTCCGCGTCTCATTCCTGAGAATTTTGATATTTTCTGGCGTGCAATTGAGCATCCATTCGAGAAAATGTGCCAAAATTAGGGTTTCGACGAAACTGAGGAAAACATCATAAGATGATGGAAAATAATTATAAAATATGGAATAAGGAGGCATGGGACCTCCGAGGCCAAGGCATGGTCGGCCGGTCGTGACCACGGTCCCGTGGTGCCATTTTTCTTAATTTTATAATATCTTTGATGATTTTATGAAGAATTCATGAATTTTAAGAAATTTGATGAATTTGGGGAGTTTCCATGAATTGAAGGAGTTTTCATGAGTTCAAGGAAGCAAAAAATATTAAAATAATAAAAACACGGGCGTGTGGGACCGGTCCTACGAGTTTTCATAATTTTTTATATTTTTTAAGTATTTTTCATGATTTGAGGGAATTTTTCCTAATTTGAGAGAAATACCATGAAATCAAGGAATTTGATGAATTCAAGGAAAAATAAAATAAAATAATAAAACAAGGGGCGTGTGGGACCGGCTAGGGCATGGCCGGCCGGCTAGTGGCCCGGTCCCACAAGTTTTCATAATTTTATTTATTATTTGATGATTTGTGCAAAATACCATGAAATCAAGGAGTTTTTTCATGAAATTAGAGAAATAATAATAATAATAAAATAATGAGGAACCGTGAGGGGTGGGGCCGGCTGGGACCAAGGCATGGCCGGTTGGCCAACGGTCACGCCCCACACTTCTTTCCTTAATTTTATATTATTTTTTACGAATTTATGAAAATACCATGAAACCGAGGAGTTTCCTCGAGACGAAGGAGATTTGATAAAATGAGAGAATTTTCATCAAATCATGGAAAATAATAAAAATGCATTAAAAATATAAAACTGGCGTGGGATTGACCACGACACGATCGGTCGGTCGTGTGTTTGTGCTCCCAGCACCCTGGTCAATATTTTTAATTATTTATTATTTTCTTCCTTATTTTGCATGGGTTCATCGTTTCGTTGCATTTTGAAATACTCGTTCGTGCGGTGACTGGTAGTGTATCGTCGTTGAATACACTTTCACCATTTGAATCGGGACTTACTTAGAGGTAGCTCAGACGCATGGTTGTTGATTATTTATTACTAATTGTGGAATTCAGTGGAGAATAATTCACAAAACTGAGTAATAAGATGTTTATTATTAATTCATAGGATCATCTGAGGATTCGACTACGAATTCAGAATAATAAAGTGAGCATTACCATTCCATGGGATCGTAGATTCGACCATAGAATCCGAGTAATTAAGTTTTATCTATTACCATTTATGAGACCAGTTGTGGATTCGATCATGAAATCGGAGTAATAAAATATAGTTATTTCTATTCTATGAGATCAAGTCATGGATTCGATCATAGAATCAGAACAATTGTTTATTGTCATTCCATGGGACCTGTCGTGGATTCGACCATGGAATAGGAGCAATTGTTATTTCCATTCCATGGGACCAGTCGTGGATTCGACCATGGAATATGAGCAATAATAGATTATTCTGGGAATTCAGTAGTGAATGTCACGGCAGAATTAATCTTAATTAGGAATAATTAACTTTGTGGCTCTATACTAGCAGAGCAAGCTGTCTAGTAGCGTTAATTATCCCGATATGAGCTTGTCGTTAAGTCATATCCTTTATATAGTCAGGGTAAACTCGTTGTTTGTCCCTGAAGATGTTATCGCTCTATACTAGCAGAACAAGCTATCTAGGAGCCGTCCATCTCGTGATACTATATAGAAATAATCACTGAAAGTGTTCAGTATTCATGAGATATGTCGTTGTCCGGTCATGAGACTACATATCTACATGTACTCTGAGAGAAAGTACTCTCCGTTGAGAATTCGATGAGAGACCCGTGTCTCAATACTCACGTATGATTGCTGGATCAGAACTTCGTATAATTATGAGTTTACAATTTTATCCCTTGTCGAAAATCCACTATATACATTAAGGCCCCTGCTTACTGAGGAAATCTGTGTTCCTCAGTCAGCATTAAATGGTGATTTTTCGGCCATAAATAATAATACCAGTAATTGAACTTAGTCGTAAGTTGAGACGTTACCGGATTTATAGAGCATGAGAAAACCACGACTTTATGAAGGCTTCAATGTCATGATTGGAGCGTCGTTTGATGAGCATAAATTGGTGTTGAACCGCTGGTTTGGACGACGAGTCTGTGGTCGGTTAGGATGCGCGGGCCGGGCCCAATAATGAAATCCATTTTTGCTTGTATTTCCTTGATTTATATTTGGACGGCATAGTGAAGTAGAATGTAGTGTGAACCTTTTCAGCTACTCAGCAAAGATGACCAATCCCCAAGATGACGACGCCTCAAGGGAAGAGATGTGCGTTGATGATGATATCTCTAGAGATGAGACATGCATGGATGAAACTTCTGTTGGGGGAGACGAAGATGAAACCCCTGGGGTTAAGAATGTCCCGAACATAGATGATGCATTCTTCAAAGAAGATATTCCAGAAGCTGATCAACATTTGAGGTCTCCAGCGTATCGTCTTTTGATAAATCCCAGAACTGTTGCTCAGAAGAAATTGGTGACTCCTAAGAAAGTGATTCGGTTTTGCCTTGAACGAGAGATCTTCTCCCCATCAATCATAGAGTTTAAGCTTTCTCGACGACCTTTGGAGAAATTTGATGGCTGGGCGAGGCATATGTTGGGTTTTCCTCATGTGAGAACTATGCTTGACCAGGCGCAAGTGACGAGAACTATTCAAGCTTCTGGAGAGTTATTCATTTTTCACGACGCAAGCGGTATTGTGGATCTGTTTGCTCGCTGGTGCATCCCCACTCACACTTTCATATGTAGATGGGGAGAGTTCACCATTACCTTGGAAGACGTGGCACCCCTGATGCATATCCCAATCACGGGCAATCTCCCTGGGGATCTTTCATATGAGGAGACCGCCGTTTCTCATGTCTTGACAGCTGCAATGGAGAAAGCGAATAAGGCTGGCAGTAAAGGATGATATGCTTCCTGGTTGACACATTGGTGGCCCAAAGACGAGGTTTATGATAAGCCCATCGACGGTATGTTACCCATTGCTGCTTTCTTAGGCTCCTTGTATTACAACTTGGACTCCTTGATCATATACTCCAGTGTGTCGAATGTCTCTATGAAGATTGAGTGTTATGCCAACACAATGTTTCTTCAAGCTTTGATGTGGGAGCACTTCAAGAATTATGCGCCTATACTACGTAATGTTCTGCAAGGACCGAGTACTGATGCACGCCATACTTTCCCTGAGAAAGATAATGCTAGGATCATGCGTTGGTCCACAAAGCAGCCTCGTTCTAAAGCACGCCTCATTGATGTGTTAGATGAAGAATCTGAGTTCAACTTCCGCCCGTGGGTGTCAGTCCCTGATTATATTTCTCAGCTCATGACTTTCAATACTGTAGAAAGTATGAGTTTGATATCTGGTGCGGATCTGAGTGATGGCGAGAGATCTTTCATGTTGAGTTGCACCCCTGGTCATTTTCTATCAGCAACGTTTGGAGAGCTTTCAGTGGAGGAGTATAATATTGATAGGGCGGCTCGACAAATGAGTATGGATCAGTGTGTTCCAACCATTCGGAGAAGGAAGCCATCAGTTGAGCGGCTTATGACTCATTTGGATTATACTCACGTGGAAGGGAGTAGTTACTGGTTTCCTGGCTCCGATAGACTCGCCTATGTAACCCCAGGTTATGTAGAATTCTGGGATCAACAACTTTGGCGATTGCATGGTTTTGTAAGATTTGCCAGACCTCCATTGAAGGATCTTCCCTCGGCTGAGATGATCTCTAGTCGACCAAGATTGAAGTATCTTTCTGGTGATAAGCGAAAGTCGTCTCCAGGATGCTCTCAGGTATGTTTCTTCATATAATCTTCATGAAATTATGAGAACTGAATTCTGATTATATTACTGAATTTTACCACAGGACGGTCGTAACATACGACCTCGAATCGGTGTATATTTCTCAGAGACTGAGGCGGTTATTCATGGCGGAGAAGGAAGGCATAAAGGTTATAAGTTGTTACCTAATACCGTAAAGTCCCCAGTTGGTGCTTTGGTGAGTTTCCAATATTTTCCTCGTTGTGACTATTTCTCGCCCATATTATTAGGATCTTGAAACCGATATTATTATTCCGTTGCATAATTTTGCTCCATCAAGTATTGATGGTCTTCGGTTCTCCGCCTCTGAGCAAGCAATTCCTGACTTGAGAGATGAAGAAGAAGATGTAAGTATCTCTTCACATGTTCGATTATGATGCTTTATTGATGAAACGCTAATTGTTTGAGAATATTTCCAGGAGGATGTCGTTATGGAAATGGAGAGTTCTGCTACTCGACCGTCTCTTGAGAATAGAGACACAGGCGGTGCCAAGGATTTGGAGCCGAATGAAAGTAATGATCCTCCCATCGTTGACACGGACAATCCCAACTCCTTGAACGCTTTGGATACCTCTCAAGTAAGCATATACCCTATACCTTATTCATAGAAGTATAAAAGTGCTGAATTTTGAATGAATGAATATGAATCCGTGTGCGTATATGAAAACTTAGTCAAATTTCGTCGTCAGAAAATTCGGAACCCAGCTTTTTAGTAGAAATGTCGTAGAATCTTCGTCCGAAATCGGATTTTGATGATATGCATGTGCAAATTCAAGACCGGAAAATTTCCAAGATTTATCAAAGAAGCTTTTTAAGTTTTGATCACGTTCAGAGCCTGACAAAGGCGAAACAGTAAACTTCCAGGAGACTTCCAGGACTTTTTCAGATTGCGCGTCACTTGATATTTTGGCCACATCTACTTGCTCGTTCATCGGATTGTCATGAAATTTTGAAATGTAGTAGAGGACATCCATACGAAGAGAATGGTATATACCCTCAAATTCCTTGTAGATTGCTCCCAGTTCGTCTTTTAGTACAGAGCAGAGTTCAGTTTCTTCAGACGGACTCATCGTAAAACGTGTTTTCATGACTTTTATGTTATTTGCTCGTGCCTTGTATGTATTATGATGAACCTTGATGATGTTGCCTTTCTGGTATACTGTGTTTCATAATATCCTTTGGATTCGTGACTCTAACCTCATGTAATCTTCGTATTAGGTGCTAAATACCGAAGTTGAGGATACTAGAGCCAACGATGATAAATCTAACCATTCTGGAGTTATTGATGAAGAGACAACCATCCCTGCACTTCAAGAAGGTCACTACTGATGTTATGGAAACCCAGATGGTTGTTGCCTCAGTGATAGAAGAAACCGAGACAACAGCGGAGAATATCGAAGGAATTATTGCTTTGGTTGTGGAAGCCGCTCCAGTGACTGAGAACCGTATAATAGTGTATGAATATCCAACTACAGGAGTTGCTTTAGATCCTCCATTTGACACTTCACTCCCATATCATGAACTGATCGGTGGATTCAACGTTCCCATTAGATATGCACGCTTGTAAGAGACAATATGGAAGAAGTTTGGCCACATGATCGTTGACAGGAATCCTGGGCGTGCTTATGCTTTAACCATGCAAGTAGGCGTTATCTTGCGTGTCGTGAGTGATATGTGTGCCATACCTAGGAATAATGTGACTTCAGATATACTCTTTGATTGGGAGTTTAACTTGGAGAATTCAGAGAGACTTGGCCTCAACGTGAAATGGCTTCGCAAGCAAATAAACGTTATCAAAGATTCATGTGAGAAGAACATACCCTTTCCCAATGATGCTGTGAAGGAGAAGGAGGACAAGATTTCCAAGCTGACCGAGGAGTTGAACAAGGAGAGGGCGGCTTTGTAAATCTTGAAGGATGCTGATGAGCGAAAGCCTTTTCTTGCTGATTTCCTTTGATTATCTCTTGAACTTCTGAAATTATGAGAGATGTGAGGTTTATACTTGGGTTTAGATATTTAGATGGTTTTGGATTGACTGATGGTTAAGGATTTTCTTGTAGATTTGATAGAGATTTTATTTTACAAAATATGAACTGAATTTTGATAAATTGCTGAATCCAAATACTAATTTCAAGTATTGCAAACGTTTTGGAGGAATTGAAATACAAATGAAAGAAAATCCTAAATGTTAAATCCAAACGCCATGAATGCTTCGAACGCCCAATACCTCAAATGTCCAATAATTTCAGATAAACGCCTTGAACCAATTTTCGTGAATTACTGGCAGGGTTCTGCCATTTGTGTTGATCAATTTGTAGTATCCTCTGGCCACGGACTTAGCGACCATGAATGGTCCTTCCCAATTGGAGTTCCTTGTAGAATGAAGACCGCGCTGAACTGCTTTGAGAACCAGGTCCCCTTCATGAAACTTGTTAGGCTTGGTCGATCGTGCTGATTCGGAATTCCCTGTTTGACGGAATTCCATGATTATGGCACATATGGACACTCGCGTGGAAGAGAGTATCCAGCATAGTGTTGATCATGCTTGGCCATGTCTTCATTAATAAACCTCTCGATGGAGTGACCGATTTGAAGAAGTTCTGAACCCAACCATTGGGTGTAATATTGCTGAGGTGAAGTTACCCACTCGTAGATTTTGATGACTGCCAAATTGTTCATGGGGAGAAGTCCCTGGACCATAATAACGTATCTGAACATTGGTAATATTGGAGCATGGGGAGGAATAAGACTTGCCTGAGCTCGAAACCTTCTGACAAAGGTGTGCGGATTTTCTCCAAGTTCCCGCGTAAGTCCCATCAGAGTTTTTACTTCTTCCAGATGCTCAAACGGTGGTGCGTCCTCGCTTCGTCTTCCGACTCGGAATCCTTGTCGATGACAGGATGTGTTGAAGGCATCGTTATCCTTCCAGCACGAATCCAAGTTCTTCTAAGGACCATGTCTTATCTAGGGTATTCTCGGATTATGAAAAACTTGGCCTCAGTGCATATCAATATTTCCGTAACTTTGAGAGTGATGAAGCCGTATGCGTCTCTGGAGATTCCTTCATGGTCCCTGATTGCTATGGGAGCGTGGGTGGCTTCCTGTCGAGTAATACCAGCAGCTCTGAGAGTTTTCAAAGGGATGATGTTGACAGCAGTACCAATATCGACGAACGCCCTCTTGAACTCATTTCCTTTAATGTGCACTGTGGTGAGCAGTCCCCAGTCATACATTTCTTTGTCGGTGGATGAAGGTTCGGTGGTGGTCTCTTGGATCAGCAGACGTTTTCCGGACACGATGTGGTTTAGTGCAGCAAACATGTCTTTCCTTTGAGCTTTCGAAAGATACAACAACTCGCAGACATGTTCGATCAGAGATTGGACGCTTCCTTGACAGGAGGTTCAGAGATGGTAAAAGTTTCGACTGGGAGGGGGGTTTTGTGTACTCCCTCAGTCCCCAGGTTGAGCTCTCCTGATTCGACCTTTTCTTTGAATATGCGCTTCAAAATTTTGCAATCACTTGTGGGATGGCTGACGTATCTATGGAAGCGGCAATACCGAGGATTTTCCATGGCTTCTTCAGTTGGTTCCTTCTTGACATAAGGCAATTTTATTGCACCATCTTGAATTCAGGTATCGAGTAGTTCATTAACTTCTTCCATTGAACAGGGAAAATCAGGCGTTTCTGGATCTTCCGTATGCTGAGGAGGGACTTTCGAATTCTCCTTCTTGTGTCTTTGAAGGGGTGGAGGAAGTATGCTTGTGTTTTGGTTCTGCTTTTCGCTTACTCCCTTCTGCGACAGCATTTGTTGAAGGTTGCATGTTGTACTGCTTTTTGATCAAACGCCTGCTTCCTCGAGTGTCTTTTGAATCCTCAGTCTTTGTAGACTTTGCTCTTTCCAAAAGAGCGGGTGCAGTGGTTTCCGACCTCTTCGCAGCTTCGTGAAGCTCTGAGAAATTCTGGAATCGAAGGTTCTCCAGCAAGGCCCTGTAGACCGGGAGCATGCAATTGATGCACAAGTCCACCAGTTGTTTGCTCCGTGACGTTTGGGTCATGAAAATCCAGGGCTTGGACTCTGAACCTTTTCACATAATCATTGGGATTTTCACTGACCCTCTGAAACATTCTTCCAAGGTCGGAGAGGGTGACTTGTTCTGACACGAAGAAGTATTTCCTGTAGAATGTGTTAACCATTTCTCCCCAATTGTTGATAGTCCCTGGTGCGATGTTGTTATACCAGGTGTATGCTCTGCCTTTCAGAGACTTTGAGAATTCCTTGAGACGAACGACATGATTATGTTCATGTTCTCCCAGGGCTTCGAGAAAACGAGAGACGTGTTCCTATGCATTGCCAGTTCTATCATATAAGGTGAAGGTTGGAGAAACGTAACCTTTGGGGAGTGGAATCCTCTGCGTAGGGGCAGGATAAGGAGGTTGATGACGATGGACATGCGATGTTTTGTCTTTTCCACGGTTCTCCAAGAGGTGCTCCAGATCCTCGCGAGTGATGAAATTCGATGATCCCTTCGCTGATGAATTGTCTGTAGCAGTTTTATGGACTTCGTCGTCTTCTACTGTATGGATTGGAATTACTTCAGGATCGTCGTCTGAGGATTTCTCCTTCTCCTTTCCCTTCTCTTGAGTTTTCTCTGACATCTTGTCAGTAAGAGTTTTGAGATAATTACACAGCTCTTTCTGTGTAGCAGCCATGTCAGTCTGATTCTTTGCAAGAGTCTCCTGCGCTTTGATAAGATCAGCAATGGTAGGTGGTGGATCTCCTCTGACTTCTTCAGGGTGTCGTCCAGACAGTGGATGACCTTCGACATGAGGAGGAGTAATGTCACCACCATCAGTGTTGGATGTCGGAATTGTCTCCGGGATATTCTGATTGTTGTTGTTGCTAGTGCTAGCACGGTTTGTGTTAGGATTCGTAACTGAACCTGACCTGAGATCAACCATCTTATGAAATTGTGAGATTGCAACCGAGAGAATGATCTCCCACTATGGTCTCCAATCTGTAGATGGGGAAAAACGATTTGTTGGTTTTTAAGGAATTGAGGAGACGACCGTACGGAAGAGACTCCTCGAACCGAGTGAAATGTTAAACCTCACACAGATGCACCGCTGCAAAGGGGGTGCTTTAGATTCGAGAGATCAATCTGTAGTACTCCGGCCTAAATCAAGACAATGACCGTTCCAGAGTAAATTCGGTCACAAGAGAGGATGGGTTGATCTGTAGGAGGGAAGCTGGGAAATGTTGGAATCAATGGTAATCAAAGATTGTGGGTGTGTGAATTCTGAATATGATAAGCTCTGAATGATTGAAATTGCTCAATTGAGAGTAGTTGCTCAATTGATGATTTGATGATCTCGTGTTGTCGATGAGACATGAGATTGATGATACTGTTGATGCTCCTCCCTCAATCATGATTCAAAGACTTATTTATATTGCTGGAATTTTAGATACCATGACCCCATGAAGTGTGACAGTTGATGGAATCAAGGAGTGGGGAAGTGGAGATCGTGTTTGAAACCAGTTGCTCAACGTGTGGAGACTTGGTCGATTTTCCACCCACTACCTCGTGAATTCCTTCAACTGATTGCGCGACTTGCTCACATTCCATCGTGTGTTTGAACACACGTGTCGTAGACCGCCAAACCAAAACCCTAAGTGATATCCCCCCAAAGTGACACGATTGACGTCTCGTGGTATGTTAGTCAATTGATGACTTCGTGGTTTGATGGGATGATGAGACAGAGTTATAGTTCTTACGATGAGGTGAGAAATTATTGCTCATTCGATGGATCGTTGAATATTGATTGTTGAACCAATATTCCTTGGTTTGAGCAAATATTTATCATCTGAGCAAGTGTTGCTCATGTGATGAATTGTTGAATATTTGATCGTCTGAGCATGTGTTGCTCATCTGATGGATTATTGGCAGCGTACCAAAAATATTAATTAGAATACTGGTTGTTGAACCGAGCATAATTAATAAAATTAATGACCATGAGGTCGTCACAAAATTATTAAGGTTGGAATCTGGAATGATGATCCTTGGATTCAGAAACCCTAATTTGATCAATTGATGATCAATTCATGGTTCGTCAGAAGTTTAACCATGGGACGAAGGAGGGAACGACTACATGGGACCGTGGATCAACCATGTAGTGTCCATATGCTCACGTGAGAAAATACAAAGAACTCCTGAAGAGTTGACGATTTGTTGGTGAAAGAATGATTAAATGGTGGTTTAATCATTTATTCGTCTGAGCCTTAGGTGAGAAAACCTAATTAATTATGACGTGAGGGACCGACCATGGGGTCATGAAACCGGCCTTGGGTAGTCACGTGACCGCCTGATGATCACCTCATGAAAATTTAAAGTGTTTGGAAGAGTCTTGGACCTAATACGTGCAATTGTGCAAATTAGGTCAAAACTGTGAAACTTGATGGAACCGGCTTCTATAAGACAAAGAGCCAATCTTGGTCGGTCAAGATAGCGTGCTCGTGCAAGGCATCCGCGTCTCAGTCCTGAGAATTTTGATATTTTCTGGCGTGCAATTGAGCATCCATTAGAGAAAATATGCCAAAATTAGGGTTTCGACGAAACTGAGGAAAACACCATGAGATGATGGAAAATAATTATAAAATAAGGAATAAGGAGGCGTAGGACCGCCGAGGCCAAGGCATGGTCGGCCGGTCGTGACCACGGTCCCGTGGTGCCATTTTCCTTAATTTTATAATATCTTTGATGATTTTATGAAGAATTCATGAATTTTAAGAAATTTGATGAATTTAGGGAGTTTCCATGAATTGAAGGAGTTTTCATGAGTTCAAGGAAGCAAAAAATATTAAAATAATAAAAACACGGGCGTGTGGGACCGTGGGGGCGTGGCCGGCCGGCTAGGGGCCCGGTCCCACTAGTTTTCATAATTTTTTATATTTTTTAAGTATTTTTCATGATTTGAGGGAATTTTTCCTAATTTGAGAGATATACCATGAAATCAAGGAATTTGATGAATTCAAGGAAAAATAAAATAAAATAATAAAATAAGGGGCGTGTGGGACCGGCTAGGGCATGGACGGCCGGCTAGTGGCCCGGTCCCACAAGTTT
This sequence comes from Papaver somniferum, assembly GCF_003573695.1. Lineage (NCBI taxonomy): Eukaryota > Viridiplantae > Streptophyta > Magnoliopsida > Ranunculales > Papaveraceae > Papaver > Papaver somniferum. Next base: position 112,988,889 of record NC_039364.1, read on the forward strand.
TCATAATTTTATTTATTATTTGATCATTTGTGCAAAATACCATGAAATCAAGGAGTTTTTCATGAAATTAGAGAAATAATAATAATAATAAAATAATGAGGAACCGTGAGGTGTGGGGCCGGCTAGGACCAAGGCATGGCCGGTTGGCCAACGGTCGCGCCCCACACTTCTTTCCTTATTTTTATATTATTTTTTACGAATTAATGAAAATACCATGAAACCGAGGAGTTTCCTCGAGACGAAGGAGATTTGATAAAATGAGAGAATTTTCATCAAATAATGGAAAATAATAAAAATGCATTAAAAATATAAAACTGGCGTGGGATTGACCACGACACGGTCGGTCGGTCGTGTGTCCGTGCTCCCAGCACCCTGGTCAATATTTTTAATTATTTATTATTTTCTTCCTTATTTTGCATAGGTTCATCGTTTCGTTGTATTTTGAAATACTCGTTCGTGCGTTGACTGTTAGTGTATCGTCGTTGAATACACTTTCACCATTTGAATCGGGACTTACTTAGAGGTAGCTCAGACGCCCGGTTGTTGATTATTTATTACTAATTATGGAATTCAGTGGAGAATAATTCACAAAACTGAGTAATAAGATGTTTATTATTAATTCATAGGATCAGCTGATGATTCGACTACGAATTCAGAATAATAAAGTGAGCATTACCATTCCATGGAATCGTAGATTCGACCATAGAATCGGAGTAATTAAGTTTTATTTATTACCATTTATGAGACCAGTTGTGGATTCGATCATGAAATCGGAGTAATGAGATAATATAGTTATTGTTATTCTATGAGATCAAGCCGTGGATTCGATCATAGAATCAGAAAAATTGTTTATTGATATTCAATGGGACCAGTCGTGGATTCGACCATGGAATATGACCAATTGTTATTGCCATTCCATGGGACCAGTCGTGGATTCGACCATGGAATAGGAGTAATAATAGATTATTCTGGGAATTCAGTAGTGAATGTCACGACATAATTAATCTTAATTAGGAATAATTAACTTTGTGGCTCTATACTAGCAGAGCAAGCTGTCTAGGAGCATTATTTATCCCGATATGAGCTTGTCGGTAAGTCATATCCTTTATATAGTCAGGGTAAACTCGTTGTTTGTTCCTGAAGACGTTATCGCTCTATACTAGCAGAGAAAGTTGTCTAGGAGCCGTCCATCTCGTGATATTATATAGAAATAATCACTTAAAGTGTTCAGTATTCATGAGATATGTCGTTGTCCAGTCGTGAGACTACATATCTACATGTACTCTGAGAGAAAGTACTCTCCGTTGAGAATTCGATGAGATACCCATGTCTCAATACTCACATATGATTGCTGGATCAGAGCTTCGTATAATTATGAGTTTACGATTTTAGCCCTCGTCGAAAATCCACCATCTACAAGTTGTTACACTATTTCTCGTCAAAGCGATTTTCAAAGTGATTGAAACAATATGACTTTCGTCATTAGGTGAAGATAAACCCGATCAAAGCGAAATGCTTTACCAACACATGATTTCGAGATATAGATAGGCGAGATATACTCGGCTCGAAATATCAAATGTGTATGATCCAGTCTATATAGCATACGACTTTTGTCTCATAAGAAGTAGGAGATAGAAGAGATAAACTTTTGAATGATAGATAAGTTTAAGTCTCCACATAACTTTTTGTTGATGAAGTTCCACGGTTCCTTGAGTAGATTTTCGTCGTTGTACGATGAATCTCCATGAAGTCCTTGAGCTCAACTACACTTTTCTATCCTAGTCCGAGACTTAGCTATGTAGACTAGAAATAAAGACTCATAGTTTTGATCACTAACATTGACAAACATGCTTGATATATCAACGCATGCGGGGTCGACCGAGCTATGCTCTAACATGAGCGGTCGTAAGAGATTTCGCCTAATTAGGGTACTTTCCTCTCCGAATAGACGGCTCCACCAGTAACAACACAACTAGATAGTTTTGTTGGCTCTGAGGATTAGTTTGCTCGAAATAAAAACTTCAATATTTATAGACCAAGGAAGTTTGGACACCAAGGAATTTCCAAAACCGAATATTCTCAAAGATATGCAATAAAGCCAAAATCGATTTTCATAATTCTTGGAAATACTCTGTCCAAATATTGACCGAAATCTGAGTAGAAAATCTCCAATTAGTAAATGCACATTACCAATATTTATTTTCTAAAGATATGCATTTAATTGATGGAAATTAAAAGCATATAAAATTAAAAACCTTAATTAAAAGATTCTCAATTATTTCGATCCGAGATTCTCCTTTAGTTATTAAGGAATATGTTTGAACAATAATAGATAAGAATTACTGCACATGTTCAAAGTATGTCGACATCTTTACTTTGTAGATCCTTTTTCATATTTACAATCTTGGAACCGATTTGCCACACTTCCAAACGAGTTTAGAATTGGTTCATCTGATTTCCAAGAACTATGTGATTGATCAAAAACATCCGATCACCATTCATGGGTTTAACGGTTCTACCAAACACAAAGTTCGGTTCTACCTCGAAGTGGCTACTAGGATCGGTCACACTAGCTTCCATAAAATGGCTAACTAAGTACCAGGATCGGTTACCAATATTTATGGTACTTACTTGTGATCGGTTGCACAAGTTATAGGATCGGTTACACCAATTACTAAAACTTGTTAACCTACTACAAGGATCAATTTCACATCTTGTGATTAGTCCCACCAAGTTCTAGGATCGGTTACCCAATGACTAGGAAAGGTCACACCAATTACAAATATCGATCATAACATCTCAGGTGATTACTTAAGATTGGTTTCACTAATAAAAGTCATACTGATACATAAGTCAGGCATTGTGAATAGTTTTACCAAGATACATAAACAAGTTATGAGCGGTTATACTAGACACACATATTGGTAATCCAAAGATTTGCAATGAATAACAATACCAATAAGCATAGCAATTTACCTTTCGATTCACAAAACAATTTTATGAATTGTATTTCCTTTAAACGAATGTAAAACATTGTTTCCCATGAAGAAATCTTCACCCATACCCATACATAATCACAATAGCATTCATACGATTATGTCGATGTCTTATATACGAAGTTCAAAAGATAGGCGTTATACTTCGTATTATAATTCCTTAATACTACGTCTAACTAGAGTATAATCATTCACAGCTTCGCAGTTATGTTTTCAATATAGCACAACTTGAAAGATACGTTAGGAATGAAACAATTCAAGTCAAAATATTACTAACCTCAAGAGGAAGGATGATGTCGTTGATGTAGCTCTTTACTTATTCACATTCTTCAAGTCTTCGAGTAATACTTGTAAGTCTCATATCCTAATAACTTTCTAGCTAACCTATACGAAGATGACTCTAGTAAATAATCAAGCGACTCTTTAAATGAGTTTTGGTACACTAAATATGACAACCAAACTTGTCATACCAACGTTTGGTGGGTTCAACCGAGCAATGCCTTTAACAATTGGGCTATAAGGGAATAAATGCTATAAGTTCTAGCAAAGACATAAAATTTGTCAAGGCTAGTGACTCTTCTCAACAAAAGGTTTCCACTGATGGCAAAAGTGAAATTCCTTCACCCGCAGTTAAGGTTCAACAGAGCAAAGTATATTAACCTCCAAAACCAGCACACATGAATCCGTGTAAGAACGTTCCTTATATTTGTCATTATTGCGGAAACAAAGTGAAAAAGTGGGGGTACAACAAACACACCCAACAATTCGATTAGCAATATATATGGACAAACTCCAATATACTTTCTAGAGAATCAACTAGACAGTCAGACTCAATCTAGATAAAAGTATATCAAAGAGTTTATATCTCAATCTCTCTATTTGATCTTTACTCAAGCAAATAGGAATTTTCGAGTCCTTATCAAAGAAGCATAACTTGAATGGTACCAAAGACCAATATCCAAGTGTCAATCAATTTTAATCAATAACCAAAAGGTTGGATATTCTAATTTATTGAAAAATGCACAACCTGTGATATTTCAATTATATAACAAAATATAATGCGGAAAAGAAATAACACGGACACCAGAATTTTGTTAACAAGGAAACCGCAAATGCAGAAAAACCCCGGGACCTAGTCCAGATTGAACACACACTGTATTAAGCCGCTACAGACACTAGCCTACTCCAAATTAACTTCGGTCTGGACTGTAGTTGAACCCCAATCAATCTCACACTGATCCAAGGTACAGTTATGCTCTTATGCCTCTGATCCCAGCAGGATGCTACGTACTTGATTCCCTTAGCTGATCTCACCCACAACTAAGAGTTGCTACGACCCAAAGTCGAAGACTTTAATAAACAAATCTGTATCACACAAAAAAGTCTACGGTAATAGATAAATCCGTCTCCCACGAATATACCTACGAGTTTTGTTCCGTATTTTGATAAATCAAGGTGAATAGGAACCAATCAATAAACCGGTCTTATATTCCCCAAGAACAGCCTAGTATTATTGATCACCTCACAATAATCTTAATCGACGCAGCGAAAAAAGATATTGTGGAATCACAAACGATGAGACGAAGTGTTTGTAATTACTTTTCTATCTTGCCTATAGGAGATATAAAATCTCGAGCCAATTATTACAATTGTACTCGTAACGATAGAAGATGCAAGATCAAATCACACAACTACAAGAAAAGTAGTATCGGTCTGGCTTCACAATCCCAACGAAGCCTTTAAGTCGTTAACCTGGTTTAGAAGAAGAAACCAAAGGTTAAAGGAGAATCGACTCTAGCTATGCAACTAGTATCACACGTAATCTGTGAGGATTAGGTTTCCCATATAGTTTTCAAATCAGGGTTTGCAATCAATGTTAGCTTGGTAATAAAGCATTCAATACTCTTCGTTAGATGAAAACCTGATTAGATTCAAGCTAATATTTCTCAACCGTTGGATCGAAAACTTAGCTTGTTACACACAAATGAAATGTCCAATTTTGGGTTTACGAACCGTTCCCAAACATTAACATTTTTTGGTTCAACAATAGTTAACCAAATGGTTAGCCATATGATTACTTTCATATCAACCATATTCTTCTTCACCATAACTAGTTCAAATGACTCAAATGAACTAGTTAGAGAGTTGTTCAATTTCTTAGATCTTATGTAACTACATAAAACACAATCGAAGCAAAAACGGTTTGATTCACTCGAATCGGTTCATGAACTTTATAGTCACGGTTTTCAAAAGCATCCCTTAGTTTAAATAAACATAAGTTCAAGAACAACCGGTTTTAGATATAACCTGCTCAATTTCGTGGACTGGGTTCGCAGACTTAAGCTCATGGAAGGAGTTCACAAACTCCAACAGAAATTCTCGGGTCGAGAACTTCCGCCAGTTCGCGGACTTGGCTCACGCTACTTCCATTTCTCTTGATCAACAAAGTTCGCAAACTTTGTTTCAAGGAATAAGGACTTATACATATATGTGTTTCCACAACAATGCTTATATCCTACCAATGGTTATGTAATCTAAACTCTCATTTCAATCATTGAAACATTCTCAGAGGACGGATATAGCCGTTATTCACAGACCATTTTTCGTCAGAGCAATTTTTAAAGTGATTGAAACATAACATGACTTTCGTCACTAGGCAAAGATGAATTCGGCTAAAGCGAAAGCTTACCAACACATATTTCGAGAAATAGATAGGCAAGATAAACTCGGCTCGAAATAGCAAATGTGCATAATGAAAGTCTATATATCAAAACGACATTTGTCTCAAGAGTAGGAGATAGAATAGATAGACTTTTGAGTGACAGATAAGTTCAAGTCTCCACATACCTTTTAGTCGATGAAGATCCACCAGTTCCTTGAGTAGTCCTTCGTCTTGTATGATGATTGCCATGGAGTTCTTGAGATCAACTACACTTTCTATCCTAGTCCGTGACCTTTAGCTATGTAGGCTAGGAATCACGACTTATAATTTTGATCACTAACATTGACAAACATGCTTGAGATAGCAACGCATGCGAGTTCGACCGAGTATTGCTCTAACACAAAGGTCATCTGGAAAGGAGATGTCGTCTTCGTATAAGAATGAAAAACTTCATAATATTCTTGTTTGGGTGTCAAAATAAGTGATTAAACCTAGATTATATGTTAAGGCTAACACCCTTGACATTACAGGTTGTGAACGTCCAACCTTTAGGTAAAGGAATCAGTGCTGTGATAAACCTAGATTTGTCTATAAACGTTATACGAAGTCTTTTCATAATTGTAATGATTATCAAAAGGATAAATTTGTAAATACGAAGACAAGATCCGATGCTCCCAATTTGAGAAGAGTAACTTGCAAAAGAATAGTCAATCCTATTCTCTTCCGAGAAACCTAGAAGAGAGTAATGAGAAGAAGGTTCTTATTATTCCTAAACGCATTCAGAAGTGGGTACCAAAGAAAGCCAACGATTCTTTGAGTGTTAAAAGGAATGATCTCCCAGAAAATTCCATGACTATGAAAAAGGCAGTATCCATGACGTTGGAAGTTAAAGAGTTCTTTAGAAATATGGATTTGGATATGGAAGTATGTCTAAAAGCGATTTATTTCATGATAATCCAAAAGTGAAACACAAGAATTGTTGGAAGAAGAAACGAAGTAAGCCAAAGACTATGGATTGTGAAAAATCGATAGTTGCGGAAAAGTCGGTTTCTGTCACCTGTGGTGAGCAAGACATTGTTCACCTCAACACAACTTGATTGTGTTGGAAGTGCATCCTCACCAAGGAATGATCTGGTATGTATACGGTGAGGGAAGCACAAGAATTGGGGCGCACATATTGTGTTAGGTAAGATTTTGAATCTTTGCTAAAGTTGTAGAATTCGATTGGATTCCTCTAAAAAGGTATGTCTATAAACTTGAGCAAAATTTATGTTTTCATTATTTGCTTAAAGTACTTATAATGATCCATGTACCTTGTGTATCATTCATGTCTACCTAACTTGATTTGCATTTAAGGTTCTTAAATGTTTAGGTTTGAAAATAGTAGTTTGGGATGTTTGGCCTTCATGGTACACATACCAGATATGCATACCATCATTTAAAATTAAAATCCATGGACTTCAGTTCGCGAACACCGTTTGCGAACTGGTCTGTAGACGTCGATTTTTGCAACTTGTTTTGGTCGTAACTTCTTCGTTCGAACTCGGAATGATCTTATTCTTTTTGTATTCTCTTCCTCTTTCAATTCTCTTCAATTTGGTGATGAGAAATCCTGAATTTGGATAGATTAGTCTTTGTCCCGTCTCTTGTTTTTGAGTGTTTTGCTCCATTTCGTCGCACTTGTACCACTTCTCTTGGCCTTGGGTACTTGGATTCCTGGAGTACTTCTCATCTAAGCTCATTTGTAGCTTTTTTAAGAATGTTGTTGGTGAATCACAAAGAAGAAAGTTCAAGAATGGGCAGTAGTTGCATTACTCTAGGATTCTTGGATGTTCACAATCCTCTTATGTGAACTACGGTGCATGGTCGTTAATGACTTTGTATTTTCTTCTTTGTTAAGAAAATATTTTTATATGCCTTTAGTAGCCATTCTTGGTGTAAATCCGTGCGAAAAAGATTGATTCTACCTTCTAAGGGCAAATCATCTTGTATGTTCTTTACGAGTTTGTTTTTTACAAGTTTGTCTCTTCGTTTTGTTTTTTTTTTTGTCTAGGAAATTTCTAATGAGAGTTTATTCTTATGTTTAAGAAGGATAACTAGGGTTTGAAATAGCAATTATTGTGACTACACATAGCTATTGCCAACGATTTTCATCTTGCAATGTTCATAATTTATTTATTTAAATTCTAAGTTATTTGGAAGATGATTTATTTTTTTGATTTTATATATTGCAATTGATTATGAGATATATGTGTTTACGTCCGTGAACTGATGTATGCTCAAAAGTTAAGTCTATTATGTCTCTATGCAAATATTGACAAAAGATAGAATGAACTTTTAAAAATTCCGCAATATTGATATTTCCCTGATCCACTTTTATGTGAAAGTACTTGTTTGTACCATATATTTTGGTATATGGGCCCAAGTTCCTCAACCCAATAATTATACCCAAGATAAGCATTGGGTTCTTAAGTAAAAAATATGGACGGATAATTATAGCCCTGTCAGCAATTATCCTTCAACACCAGAATACTAGATATAACCTGAAGTTACTGATCCTCAAAAAAAGGAGGAATCGGTTATTAAGAAGACCAGGTATAACCTGGAAGTTACTGATCCCCATAAAAAAGAGGAATTAGTTAAAGACCAGGTATGCATTCAAACCCTGGAAGTTACTGATCCCTAGAAAAAGGAGGAATCAATTAAAGACCAGGTATACATTCAAACCCTGAAAGTTATAAATCCCTAGAAAAAAGGGGAAACATAAGAAGACCAGGTATAACCTGGAGGTTGTAGATCCTAAAAAAAGGGAAATTGGTTTTGACAAAATGTATCTATATGTAAACTGGACTGGATACAATTCCTCCATAAACCTATAAATAGAGGTGGAATTCCAACTGGAAAGGTACACATTTCTAGTCCTTCTCTCCCCATGAAAACCTGCTTAGAGCTCTTACTCATTGAGGCATCAGAGTGTCTTTGCAGGTACCCCCCTTCTTCATTAATCAACAATTCTTGAAGAGACAAAGCTTTAGGAGAACTAATTTATCAAGCAGTTGGAAAATTCTCGTACATCAGGAACGCATCACGAAAAATACTACTGAGTCATCCAATGATTTATATTTTATCATCAGAATTCATTAATAAGGTATAAATATTAATTCACCTAACGGTTAAGATTATGTCTTTCAATACAAATCTCGAGGATTGTTGTGGAAACATTTTTGCTACAACAGTGCTGTATGGCTCCGTAAGTTTTCTTATATTGAGTGTTTCCGATTGAATTAATCAATACGTTCTTCTTGTGGTTAATTTATTCGAGCTTACTGGATACAAATCCATGTGGTTTGTTAATGTCCAAAGAATTCCTTCTTTTCTTGTAAAAGTAAGCTCGCTCATATTGTTCTCTTCGGAATGACATTAAATGGGGGAGAGTTCTTAATTGAACTTGTGCTTAATTGCCATATCTTTGTGGGGAGTGTGGGTGTGGAATATTATAGGAGTTATCTTGTATCTTTATAAATTGCTTGATGAATACACTAAGTTTCGTCTATGTGAAATCATCGAAAAAAAGTTGATATGTTCCCTTTTAGTCATGAATTATCTCTTTGAGAATTTCATTATGATCCCGTAGTTTTCGTACCTTTGCCAATTTATATTGACAAAACGGGGGAGAATTATTTGGTAGTTCACACTACATACATATGGTTTACGGATCATTATGTAAGGGGGAGTGGTTTTCATTATAAGATGGAAGTATTGACTAAGGGGGAGTGATACATATTATAGTATTATTTCAAAGTTGTGATGCAATTAGACTTTGACTCTGTATAACAATGATTGAGAACATTTGTTTTCTTATTGTTATGGCTACGGATCTTCAACAACAATGATGCTGAGTTGAACACGTTCAGAATCGCTGGAGTACTTGGAGTAGCGAAGAATTCAAGGAATGTTGAAGAGCCAAGGAAATCAAGCATGATGGATGAAAAGCTACAAAGTTTATTTATTTTGTTATCCATATGTATTGATAATTTTGTCACTAAAATTGACAAAGGGGGAGATTGTTAGAGCACTGCTCGGTCGAACTCGCAAGCGTTGCTATCTCAAGCTTGTTTGTCAAGTTTAGTTGATCAAAACTATATACTTGATTTCTAGTCTACTTATAGCTAAGTTTTGGATTAGGATAGAATGTGTAGTTGAGCTTTAGACTTCACGGCGTTCACCAATTAAAGACGAGGATCTACTGAGGAGCTTGGAGGAAATTCATCAATAAAAGGTATGTGGAGACTAAAACTTATCTATCACTCAAAAGTCTATTCTATTTTATCTTCTCATGAGACTAAGTCGTACAGCTATATAAACTTTTGTATTATACACATTTGGTATTTCGAGCCGAGCTTATCTCGCTTATCTATTTCTCGAAATATGTGTTGGAAGCTTTTGCTTTAGATATGTTCCTCATATTCTTGACGAGTTTAGTTGGAGACAATTCATTTGTTGGAAACTAAATATTAAGTCAAAAGATGATCATGTGAAAATTACCTTGAACATCTTACATGATTTGTGTGAGATAGTCATTTGATGTTAGCTTGGGATGTTTCGTATTGATCATTCGATCACTTGAAAATTACTTGAAGCTAATGGTATGTGCGAGATTACCATTGTCGTCTTCTAAGGATGTTTCAATGATTGAAATGAGAGTTTAGAACAATTAACTATGTCTAATGGTATGTGTGAGATTACCATTGTCGTCTTCTAAGGATATTTAAATGATTGAAATGAGAGTTTAGAACAATTAACTATGTTTGGATACAACACGGTATGCATACCTAGTATGCGAACTGTATTGTGATAATTCAAGTCTAGAACTTTTGTTTGCGTACCTAGTATGCGAACGGATTTACCTAAGAAGGTCTGGAACAAAAACCGAATAAAGAATAGAAATATCTGTAGGAAACATATTTTTATAAGTCTTCGACTTTGGGTCGTAGAAACTCTTAGTTGTGGGTGGGATCATCTAAGGGAATCAAGTGCGTGAAATCCGGCGTGGTTCTAGAGGCGTAAGGAACGCGACTGTACCTTAATCGGTGTGAGACTTGGTTAGGGTTCAACTACATTCCAGTCCGAAGTTAACTTGTAGTAGGCTAGTGTCTGCAGCGGCTTAATACAGTGTGGTGTTTAATCTGGACTAGGTCCCGAGGTTTTTTTGCATTTGCGGTTTCCTCGTTAACAAAATTTCTAGTGTCTATGTTATTTCTTTTGCGCATTATATTTTTTTATATAATTGAAATACCACAGCTTGTGCGTAGTTCAATCAGTTGATAAATACGACCTTGTTTGTTGGATATAACTTGATTGACACTTGGACATTGGTCTTTGGTACCGTCCAAGTTATTTCTCATATCAATCAGGCTCACGGATTTCTATTTGTTCGATTTGCTGATTGTATTGAGAAATAGAGATAAAGCTCTTTAATATCTTTCTTGATTGAGATCGCTTTTAAGTTGGTGCTCTCGGAATTATATTGGAGTTTAGTCCATACAGATTGTCGAACGAATTATTGAGTGTGGTTGTTATACCCCCGCTTTTTCACTATCTTCTTGCTCACTGATTTATTCATTTTGTTCATAATGTTTCCTGGGTGGCGAATTCTTCTCGTCATCTTGAATCTTAGCTGAATCAATTATTATTGTGCTCACGTACGTATATGTTGGCTGGCCTTGTGTAATCCCTTTGGCCAAGTGTGTATGCCTACAAACAAGGACACAAATATACTGCTCACTGACATACCAAAATGTGGCGTCTATGCCTTCTTAACATTCAAACTAAATGTGATTTTAGTAAGAATATAACTAAACACTCAAAACTGGAAGAATAGAAATGGAAAGTGAAACATTATAATTCACCACCAATGAAATGACAGTGAAGTATTGCATTTCACCTTCTCTCTGGTGGTAGTGAAATGCTGCGTTTAACTGCCATCTGTCTTGTAGAGAAATGTGGATTTCGCGTATCAAATTCAGAACGTGAATGCTTCATTTTTCTTCTACTATTACGAGCGTACCGAGGTTTTGCAGAGAGATTTTTTCTTATTGTACATACATAAAAACAAGAGAAAATCATGATATAATCAATCGGGTACCTGAGAGTCTTTATTTCCATCAACTCAGGTACATAGATTGACAAAATGTTTTGCTTGATTTTCTTTGTTTCGAATGGATAAGCGTTGAGAGTTGAGTGTCATCTTCTTAACCTTCAAAATCTTGATGGTTTTACTTCAATTAAACAAAAATAATACTATATATATCGGGCCTGGATCCTCGGTAGGATTTTTTTTGATAAATCCAAATATGCATTAATGAATAACAAAATTATAAAACAAAATGAACAGCAAGAAAAGAGTTCAGACTAACCCCAAAAACTTGCTACTCATTTGAAACGAAAATAAGATACATTTAATAATTCAATAGAGTTCAAAAAATCAGGTCTTCTAAGATAATGTCTTCCCTCCTCATTATGCAGAATACACCCTCTTTTGCCATCTTATCAGCAGCAAAATTAGTCTTTCTATATGTGATCAAAATGAATAGCCTCATAATTAGAAAAAACTTCCCTCCAACGTTGTCTAACAAACCAAGGAAGATTAGAAGCAGTAGAAGTGTCAACTACAGATTTGTCTCGTGTCATCTCATGCGTAGGAACTGATGCACTAACCTCGGTAGGAACTGATGCACTAACCTGAGCTCAACCTAATTTCACTTTGGGCCTAAAGTGGAGCCCGTAGCTGAGCAGGAACCCAAAGATAACAAATCCAAAACCCGCCAGATAATCGGAATTTTACAGTCATGTTCTGAGTTTACTCACCAAAGTGTCAACTACAGATTTGTCTCGTGTCATCTCATGCGTATAATTAGTACTATAGAGGGTTTTGAATTCTTATATTCTTTGTATAAGAAAAGAAAACACAACAACTACCATGATAATGACAAATATTTGGTTGTATTAGGCAAACCGAACAATATAATTTGCGGGAGATTTCGAGAAATAGAAATACTTTTAAATTGATTTTGAAGACACTGCATGAGAAAAGATTAACATAAGATTATAATAGTGATTAAAAGAAGAATAAGTGGCTAAAGTAAAAAACAATGGAAGTTTAGTTAATTTTAATATAATAATTAGTACTAAAGTCGCTTTCTAGGAGGTGGGTTCAGTAAAGTTGTAGGTATTCGGGATCTCGTGTAAATAGCTTGATACTTTGATCTGCTTCAACTTATTATAAGTCTCTACCTTGGAAGTTAAAATGTTTCTTTTGACACATTCAATCTCAATTTCCATCGTACATCTAAAGTAACTCGCGGTTGTGTCCCTGCTCAGGGTCTTATTTTACTTACTGTGCCCGAGCCCTTTGAAAGGTTTATAAGAACTTTAGGGTTCAAAATATGGGTCCGTTGCAAAATGGCCTTTGCTATGCTTTGGTGAAAGTGACCACCACCACATTGTGAAGATTCTGTCAGTTCCTTTCGATGTTCGTGGGTTTTCCTTGTTTTGCGGGAGGAAATAATCTGGTTAGACTGCATCACGTGTACACCAGTTTCGAAACCGCACGCACAAACGGACGTGTAATTATCGAAAGCGCACGGACACATAACAACCGACGCATTAACAGTATCATTATTCAAATCATTCAAACAACGTTCATGCCCATGGCCTCATTGGAATTGACGGGTAGTAAGGGTATCCAATGTTGATATGCTGTTATGCACTATGCAGCTGAAAAGAAAAAGGACAGAGAGACACAGCAATCTACTTTGTTGGGTCGGTACTCGGTAGTCTTGAAAGCAGGGAGAAGGTGGATACCCGAAACGTACAAGACAAAATACGTGTGTATATACCACACAAAATGTATTAAGAATTTAAGATGTACTCATTTTGACGTTTCGGTGTTGTTTCAGGACAGGTGAAAATAATGTTAACAAGGTGTAATTAGTTGGTGGAAATGTCTGAAATTGGAACCTTAAAGCTCAAAATAGAAGAAAATTAATGACGATGAGAATATTATTGAGATAATGTCCCTTACAACTTTTTTGTTTCGTTTATTTCTTTAACTCTAGCGTACTCTCTTTTTCTTGATTTCTCTTTTGATCCAATGATCCTCAAATTCCTCTTTTGCAGGTTTCTCCGTTTTCACATCATGGAAACCATCCAGTATGGATCCTTTCAGTTCTATATTCTCCTTCTAGTAACTTTATTGTTATAATTTTTTATGGTATTATCGGTTTCGCCAGCAGTATTGCAAATCAACAGTCTTCAGATGTTGTCCAACAATATGTCTCAGTATTCTTATCAAGTTTATCATGTATATGATCGTATGGGTTTCTGTAAGTTTTCACAGTCTGATTCAGTTCTTCGGAGTCAACAAAGTCTTAACAAAAATTTGAAATTTGAATTTTCAAGTTTACCTCCATTCACGGAGTCCAGTACGCTTAATCAAACTAGCTGTCACCCGGTTTCGACTCAGTTGACCATGCAGTCATTAGAGGATATATTTTCTTCAGCGAGAATCACGGTTATTCTGTTATTTACATCCTATGGTATTGGTTGCACAACGATATGCAATTATAACATATCTTCATCATATTTATCTTGCATAAAAGAAGACTCAATTCCTGCAATTATAATCTCATTCTCATTTCTCGGAAGTTTTTCGTAAAGACCTCACTGAAATGGCGTCCTCATCCAATAATCAAGTTTCCTCCATAACTAGGAAAATGCAAAACTCAACCATTCGAGATCTCTGCGCAACAAAAATGAGAAGAACTTTAGGGTCAAACCAAACTTTAGTCTCTGAAGCTTCTAACGAGTGGAAGCATACCTTGGTTGAAAATCTATTCTCAACAGATCCCATTGATACTGAGGATGTGAGGAAAGCTACCATCTCTTTATGGAAAAGATATAAAGTTAAAGAAGTTCGAGGTATTGATAAGAATATTTCTTATTTAAGTTTCATGCTGAGGATGTAATGCAGGCTGTTCCTAAGAAAGGTCCATGGAACATCTTCAAATCTTTGCTTAACCTTAAAATTTATGACCCAACTATCAAAGTGCAAGACCAGAAGTTCACTCACCAGGAATGGAATGTTCAGTTTCAACATCTCCTTTTAGAACATCATTCTCCATCTGTAGTCAATGATGTTGTAAGTGAGCTGGGTGAGAAAGTATCTATTCACCCAGAAAACTGCAGACCAGGAGCGGGTAATCCAATCACAGCGAGAGTTAGGACTGATTTGTCAAAACCTCTTCATCGAGGTGGATGGTGGAACACAACTGCAGGAGGGGTCGTGTGGGTACGTTATCACTGGGAGAGACAGTCGCATAACTTATGTAAGGATTGCTTCACTTTTGACCATAACGATGTGGAATGTGCCAATATAGCTGAAGAACCGAAGATTCTTCATTTCACAAATGAGGATTACATCACTCATATTCAAGATTTAGCCAAAGCTTATGGTGTGGAAGTCTCTGAAGATATTTATTTAATGGTTCAACAAACTTGTGAAGCAAGTAAAGCGCAATTAGCAAAGGAAAATGAGGAAGGCAGAAGGACAAAACGATCCAGAAATAATGATGCTGACAATGACTTGTTAGAAGATGATGATATTTGTGAAATCTCGCATAACCAAAAACTTGATAAGAATGCTGGGGAAGGAGCATCTAATATGGGGACTGATGAAATGGAACACGACTTAGTTGATGAAGGAGCACCAACCGAGAAGGAGTTTTTCCATGAAGGAAACGAGAATCCTGCTGTTACGGTATCATTTTCTCATTATCATTACTTTTCTTCTTCTTATCATTGTTTCTTCGCAAGTTTTATCATTTTTAAATATCCTGTTTTATTTTTAGCGCACACTAGGTCCAAAAATATGAAAGTTGTTAGCTGGAATTGCCAGGGCTTCTTAGGAAAAGATACTAGACAACACCTTCATCATTTAATCAAAATACACCACCAGACATAGTTTTTTTATCTGAAACTAAGATTAATGATGACAGAATCCTTAGGTTGTCTAGATTCTTAGATTTCCCTAATACTTTTTTTGTCCCTTGTATTGGGTTAGATGGTGGCCTTCTTTTCCTTTGGAAAGATGGCTTCTCTCTTGACATAGTTGGCTCTGACGACAAGTCAATCCATGTTATTATCTCCAATGACCCAAGCAAAGGTGAGTGGTTCTTATCTTGTGTTTACGGGACACCTTATAAAAAAGAACAACCGTACCAATGGTCTAGCTTTCTAGATATTAATAAATCTGTTAAAATCCCCTAGGTTCTTATCGGAGATCTTAATATTACCCTTGACTTGCAAGATAGAAATTTTAAGTCTCCTTCTTCAACTCCTAAGGAGGTAATAGATGCCATTAGTCACTCAGGGTTGATTGATCTAAATTTTAGTGGAAATCCTTTCACTTGGTCGAGCAACAAACACGGTACATGTAAATTTAAATCTCGTATTGACAGAGCTTTAGTTAACAGTGATTGGACTTTTTCTTTCCCAGATGCTCTCTTAACAAATCTCCCTCAAAGGGGATCGGATCATTGTCCAATTCTCCTAGAACTTTATAAGTCTAATAGAGGTTCTGGTAGAAATTGGAAATTCTGGGAGCACTGGCTTCAAAACAATCAATGTCATGAAGAAATAAAGACAGCTTGGTCTGCAAGTTTTCAGGGTTCTAATGCTTTTGTTTTGTCAAACAAGCTCTATAACACTAGACACATCTTGTCTAAATGGAGTAAGGCTACTTTTGGTGATATTGAAGGCAGAATTCTTACTCTCCACTCGCATATTTCTCAGC
The DNA here is from genome assembly GCF_003573695.1 of Papaver somniferum. NCBI lineage: Eukaryota > Viridiplantae > Streptophyta > Magnoliopsida > Ranunculales > Papaveraceae > Papaver > Papaver somniferum. Next base: position 113,005,399 of record NC_039364.1, read on the forward strand.
TGCAAGAATATGACAAAGAAGGAAGCAACACTGATGAGGTGATTAAACTTGAAAAAGAGATCAGCACCCTGGACGATATTGTGGCTAGTTTGAATAGGAAAAAATCCAAGGACAAATTCTTCAATGACATGGATAAAAATTCTAAGTTCTATCATATTAGAGCTAATAGAAGGAAATCCCGGAATAGGATAGCTGCATTACTCTCTCCTGATGGTACCTGGTGTTCAGATAAAGCCTCTCTTGAAATTCTTCTCAGCAATCACTTTCAAAGGATTATGACGTTTTCATCTCCGAAGGACAACTACTATTTCTTGGAACACATTCCAGCCATTATATCGGATGCAGACAATGAAGAGCTAGAGGCTATCCCCACTGATCAAGAAATCTACAATGCTCTAATGACTATGGAGCCGTGGACAAGTCCAGGTCCGGATGGTTTTCCACCTGGCTTTTATCAAACCCAATGGACTATCGTGCAACATGACGTGTGTAGTATGGTAAATTCCTTCTTTCATTCTGGCTTTCTTCTCAAGGATCTCAACAAAACAAGAATTTCTCTCATTCCCAAGGTAAAATCTCCAAGTAAACCAGAGGATTTTAGACCTATTGCCTTATGCAACACAGTCTACAAAATTACCTCTAAAATCATCTCCCTCAGAATGAAGAAACATATCTCAAGGATAATCTCACCCATGCAAGTTGCTTATGTCCCAGGAAGATCGATTTCTGAGAATGTCTGCCTAGTACAAGAAATTGTACAATCCATGAGACGGAAAAAGGGTCACACTGGTCATCTAGCGTTGAAGATGGACATGTCGAAAGCTTTCGACAGACTAGAGTGGAGTTTTCTAATTGAAGTTTTACAAAAATTTGGTTTCGGGGAGAAGTTTTGTCAGCCATCAATGTGTGAGTACTACACAGATAGAAGTCCTTCTAAATGGCAGTCCAACAAAAGCTTTTTCACCTTCACGGGGAATTCGTCAAGGAAATCCACTATCTTCTTATTTATTCATATTGGCAATGAAATCTTTTTCAAGGGTTCTTGCACACTGTGAAAATTCAAAACAACTCACAGGCATGAAGATCTCTAGGTCAGCACCTAAAATAAACCATCTTCTATTCGCAGATGATTGTCTCTTATTCTGCAAAGCGACATTGGATCAGTCTAGAAAGCTTCTACAGGTTATAGAAGATTTCAGCTTATGTTCTGGACAGCTAATAAACTTCAGTAAGTCTGCCGTGTTCTTCAGTTCAAACATGGATTCTTCAGATTGTCAGATTTTCAGTGGCATTCTCCAGGTTAGAGAGTTAAACCTAAAAGATGAACAATATTTAGGTTTACCCTTTTTTGTTGGAAGAAATAGAAGTATGCCTTTTTCAGTTCTTCAGGAGAAGATGAATCTTCGCTTCTCAACTTGGAACGCAAGTAATATGTCAGAGGCGGCACGCTCTGTCATGGTTAAGAATGTATAAAATGTCATTCCAATTCACTATATGCAAAGTTTTAAGCTCCCAGATGCCACCATAAATAAGCTAAACTCGGCGCAATAATCCTTCTGGAGAAACAAAAAATCTAATAAAGGTAAAAAAGTTATTACCTGGAGGAAAGTGTGTCATCATAAATCTGAAGGTGGATTGGGTTTTCGTGATTTGAAAGTTTTCAACAGAGCCTTGCTGGCTAAGTCTTCTTGGAAGCTTTGTACGGATCAAACCTCTATCATGTCCAGGTCTCTTTGTGCAAAATATTACCCGTATGGGGATTTGTTCGAGTTGAAGAATAACCCTAAATCAACCTGGTCATGGCGAAACATCAACTCGGAACTTCAATTTGTTCAGAGACATAGCTGCTGGAATGTTGGAAATGGAGAAGTTATTCGAATATGGAAACACAGATGGATTCCAGAACTACACAATCCACCTACGCCAAAACAAGATTGCACTTCTGCACAGGATTATATCTATGTTCATCAATTGTTTATGCCAAACTCCACAGCCAGGGATGTTTCTCTTCTTAAGGAGTTATTTAACCCTGACACGATCCAGTATATTCTGCGTATATTTATCCATCCTTCACAGACTGATAGATTAGTCTGGTTGCTAGAGAAGAACGGAAAATTTTCAGTTAAATCCTGCTACAAACAGATGTATAATGAAATTTCAACCATACAGCGGGTAGATGACAGATTGAGGAGGATTTATAATCGTTTGTGGAAATTGAACATGTTGCCCAGAATCAAGCAGTTTCTGTGGAAGGAAGTTTCTAACTTCCTTTCAACTAAAGATAACCTTGGTGCAGCAATTGTTGGAGATGATGATTCTTGTCCTCTATGTAATCAACACACTGAATCCTCTTCCCATCTTATAATGCACTGCAGTTTCTCAAGATCAGTGTGGTTTTCTGTGACTGGTTGGATATCTAACAATACAGGCTCCTTGTCAGAATGGATCTGTAGCTGGTTTGACAGTTTACAACGGGGTGAAATAACTGAGAAGGAAATCATCAAAAGAGCTATTGTTGCCTGGATTTTATGGGTAGAACAATGTGCAAAAGTTTTTCAGTATATTAATTCAATGCCTGAAACTATTATTCCGAAGAGCAAGCTTTGTATTGAGGAACACTTAAACAGGCTTGATAGTTCCCCTAATCTTTCACTAAAAGTGATTCGCCAGAATATTCACTGGATCCCCCCTCCCATTAATTCTCTTACATTAAATTGTGATGGTTCATTTAATTCAAATACCCTGTCAGGTGGTATTGGTCTAATCATTAGGAATTTTGCAGGTGCACATCAGGCTACAAGGTGCGTCTACTTTAATGAAGTTTGGAGTGCAGAGCAGGTAGAGTGTATCGGCTTGTGGAATGCGGTGCAGTGGGCCAAAGACCTGAAGCTAGAAAGAGTTTTTTTTTTGAGATGGATGCGAAAGTCATTGTAGATGCTGTTAACAACGAGAGAAGCACTGTTGATTGGAGACTCCATTACACTATCCTAGAGATCAAACAAGTTTTTTCAAGTTTTAGTTCCTGGAAGTTATCTTATGTTCCTAAGGAAAGAAATAAAGTAGCTGATGCTCTAGATAATATGGCTAGAGTTAATAGAATTTCAAATTCCTGGGGTTCTTTGTCCCCTTCTGCAATTTCAAATTTAATATCTGTAGACTCTTCTCACGTTCTGACATGAGTTTTTCTGAATAAACACTTTTCTGCTTCAAAAAAAAAAAAGAAATACATTGAATGACTTCATCAAAGTCAAAAAGTTGCTTTCATTACAGAAATAGTTTGAATGGGTTTAACTGAACTCCGTCGTTAAATCTTATTTACAAGTTTTAAAAATTCCACCAACCCACTGAACTCTCTTAGCAAAAGAATTAAACTTCCCGAACCTGAAATAGTGAATAATACCCTAAATAGAGAATATATTTTGTGTCATTCCAGAATGGTGGCTATGCTGATATTAAAAAATAATGTTGGAAATCGGAGAGAAATGACAGTTTACCGGTTGATTCGACAGTATAGAAAATTTTTTTGAAAATGGTTTTCGTACTGTTAACATTGTTAAAGCATCCACGATGACAAAGTATAGAAGTTTCCTATTTTTTTTTCTTCTATTTTTTCTTTTTTTAAGCAATATAAAAGTTATCCTAAGATGTAATAACCAAAAATTTTACGTTTCTGAGTTCATCAAACACCTAAAAAGGTACTAGTAATAACGAAGATAGTTAGTATGACGAGCTGGTTTGTCAGACAACTATGGTTTGATGATGAATTTGGCTGGGAATTTCTGCCATCTCAGGGTACTGCCGGTAACAGTGGTGGTTTGATGACGATATGGGATAATTCTTTGTTGGAACTGTTAGACAAAAGATTGGGTATTAATTCAATTTCTTGTTTGTTCAGATTTAGAAGCAATGGCTTCAAATTCATCCTTACCAATGCGTATTTCCATGTGATTATGCAAATAGAGAATTGTTTTGGAATGATTTTTCTGAAATACGACAGTGGTCTTCAGAGGCTTGGTGTTTGGCAGGTGATTGGAATGCAGTTCGAAGCGATGAGGAAATAAACATGCCTGGAGGTGATGTGAGAAATATGAATTTTCTCAATGATTTTATTATGGAGCAGGAGTTGATAAACCTTCCTCTTCATGGTGGTGCCTACACTTGGAGTAACAAACAGGATGAACCATTACTGTGCAGAATCGATAGGTTTATGGTGTGTACAGGTTTTGATTCTAAGTTTGCAAATGCTACACAAACTGCGCTGGTAAGAACATGTTCGGATCATAATGCTTTATTTCTAGACTTGTTTACTTATGTCAAAAACAAGCCAAGCTTTAAGATAGAGAATCATTGGTTACAACACCCGGAGTTTGTGAAGCTGGTGGAGCAATGGAATTCGAAGGGTCCCCTGACTATAGTTTATTCAGGAAACTTCGAAATTTGAAGTTTTTCATTAAGAGGTGGAGTAAGGAAACGTTTGTAGGGGTGAGAAAGGAGGAGGAAGAAATAACGGAGAAGATCAAAGTTCTGAATTGATAGAGGAAACAAGTAATCTTTCTGATGCTCAGTTGGAAGAGAGGGCAAACCTTCTGGTTAATCTTAATTCTCTGAAGATAACGAGAGCCAGAATGGCTCACCAGAGAGCAAAAGTACATGGTTTCAAAGATGGTGATAAAAACACGAGATTCTTTCATAGGATTGCGAATGCAAAACGAAAAAGGAATCATATTACTAAGATGGAGGTGTCTGGTGTGGATGTGTTTAATCAAACGGTGATCAAGAATGAAATTCAACAGTACTATACTTCCCTTTTCACGAAAAGTTCTTCAATTAACCCTTCGTTTGATAATCTGGAGTTCAAAACCATAGATGCAGTCCAACAAAATTCGCTAGAAAGGCCTTTTGAAGAGGAGGAAGTGCTTGAAGCTATAAGGAGATGTGGTGCTAACAAAGCCCCTGGGCCAGATGGATACAACTTGGAATTCTATAAAGCTTGTTGGAATTTCTTGAAGCAGGAGGTTCTAGCAGCTATAAACGAGTTTCATAGTAAAGGGAAACTCGATTGGAGACTAAACATGGCGTTTATGAAGCTTATTCCTAAGAAGGAAGACTCATCCACAGTTAGAGATTTCAGACCTTTGAGTCGCATAAGTAGCTTTTACAAGATTATTTCCAAGCTCTTAGCTGAGAGGTTAAAGGTGGTGATGCCTAATCTTATATCGAAAGCTCAAGGTGCGTTTATAAAAAATAGACAAATTTTGGATGGGATTTTAATCACTAATGAGTGTATTGATAGTAGTTTACGACAAGAAAGGCCTGAAATTTTATGCAAGATAGATATGGAAAAGGCTTTAGACAATGTCAATTGGAACACTCTATTTTCTATTTTGAAGAAGAATTGTTTTGGTGAGAAATGGATTAAATGGATAGAATGGTGTGTTAAAGGAGCACAATTCTCTATTCTGGTGAATGGTGAGGCTACGGATATCATTAGACCTTCAAAAGGAATACGGCAAGGTGATCCTCTCTCACCTTTTTTATTTCTTCTGGTTGTAGAAGTCTTGTCAATATTGTTGGATGTAGCTGTATAAGAAAACAAAATTAGTGGTTTCCAAGTTAAAGAAGGGGGAACAACTGTGTCTCACCTCCAATTCGCAGATGACACTGTTATCATGCTTAACGCTTCTATTGTGGAGGTAAGAAGATTGCTTATTATCTTTTTATTATTTGAATTGATGACGAGTTTAAAACTAAATCTCGAGAAGAGCTCCATGACTAGTATAGGGGCATATGAGTTTATTGATGTCCTAGTTATGTAGTTGGGATGTAAAATAGACTCTCTTCCTATTGCGTATCTAGGTATGCCTATTGGGGCTACGAAGAGAAGTGTAGCAATTTGGGATATCATCATTGAAAGAATGAAAAAGAAGTTAGACCCTTGGAAGCGAAAGTATCTCAACAAAGCAGGGAGAGTAACACTGATTAAAAGCTCTTTGGAAAGTATTGCAACTTATTTTCTTTCAGTTTATCACCTTCCGGTGTCAGTAGAGAAGAAGTTAAACATCATTATGCGGAAGTTTTTATGGGGGAGGATGACGAGAACAGGACGATGAGCTGGGTTTCATGTAAGAAGATTTGTAAGTCAAAGAAGAAAGGAGGTTTAGGCATCAGGAGTCTGCTTCTTATCAACAAATCATTGTTGGCAAAGTGGCATGAGAGGTTTTGTAATGAGAAAGAAGCTTGGTGGAGAAAGCTTATGTGTGAAAAAACTAGTGCAGCTGAGCATTGTTTAGTTCCTTTGCAATCTAAGGAGCCGATAAGAAGAAGTATGTGGTTTTATATTCTTAAAGCTAATAAGGATTTCTATAGTGCTGTTAATATGCATGTTAAGAATGGGAAGAATACAAGATTCTGGCATGACTGGTGGATTCACAAGGGAGCGCTTAAGGATAAATATCCTAGTCTTTACAGGATTAGCAAACAAAAGTTTGAGCCTGTGGAGAATATGAATGGAGGTACGTTGAATTTTGATTTTTCAAGAGATCTAAATCTAGTTGAACGTATAGATATGTTGGAGCTAAAGCACGACTTAAGGGCAGTGGTTTTGGGTACCGGAGGAGGAAGACTTCATTGATGGTGCATGCACTCGAAGGCGTTATATACGAAACTGACAGAGAATGAAGAGGATTGGGATTATTGTCAAACTGTGTCGAGTAAGTTTGTTCCACCGAAAGTGGTATTTTTAATCTGGGCAGGGATGCACAATTCAATACCAACAAAGGCAATGCTAGAGCACCGTAGGGTGGAGGTTAGTTTGAACACTTGTGTGTTGTGTAATAATCATACTGAGACACAAGACCATCTATTCGTTCACTGTGATATGGCGAGTTACTGCTGGGACATTTTTATAAAATCCGTACAGATTAATTGGGTAAGAAGCAACAGGTTAAGGGGATGTTTGCAAGGCTGGAGGATTAACAGAGTTTCAAAAAGGATTAGTCTGGTTTGACACTTAATTCCATATGCGATTTGCTGGGAGCTGTGGTTAAAATGGAACATAAGAGTACATGGAGGACGCCCAAAAACAAGAGATGAGATTATTTGTTCCATAAAGCTAGATGTTCATCTTTGGAGTTCATCTTCGGATATTTTCAGTGGTTACTGTATGAACTAAGTGTTGTTCCATTGGGAGGAAATCATGAATGAGAGATAGATTTACGTTTGCCTTTCTTATTTTGATAGTTTGAAGCCACTGGTTTCCTTGTATACTTTATGTAAATATTTTTTCTTTTAATATATATCCTTTTCTCTCAAAAAAAAAAATCAATTTTTGTTTTGTATTTTTCTTGTTTCTAGAATGAACCATGAGTGAGGTTTATATAGATGAACGGGTGACTATAAAAAACGGCAAAGATTCTTTATAAGGTCCCATCTTTCACAAGATACCCTTCATAATTGTCACATTTTTTATGATATAATTTTTCAAACTCAAATTAAGAGGGTTCCATAAATAGACACGACCCTTCATAATTTGACAGGTTGTAACTAACTAAAACTAGTCGTATTCAAGTTTTTAATAATCCATTGCACTAAAACACAATTATTATGTAATATTAAAAGACAAAAAAAAAAGGGAAAAACCATAATAATTGTTGGACTTACCAAGAATATTATATTTGAAACATTAGTGACGGTTATAGTAGCTAATTAAGACTATAAGGAAAACTATTTTGAAAGACCTTTTATAATTATGTAAAGATTACTTAAGCTAACCCTCAACAAAATTAGTCATCTGAACAATTGTACATAGTCAATATCAGACGGCTAAAGTCAAAGGAGATTTTTGGGTTAGGTTTCTTCTTCTCTTCGCATCACCTCTGCTGAGATGCAATCATCTTCTCTATCTTCAATTCCTCTGGTGGTCTCCTCCATATCATTAGGGGATTCTCTTATGGAGGATGCAAATTCTTCAGTTCCTCGTAGTAATTTTCCTTTTGATCCTGTTATTCCTCCTGGTTTTGAAAACTTCTCACCTTCTGGATCTATAGTATCTCCTGCTGCTTGGTCGTCTTTATTTGATAAGAATAAAGAATCGATTATCTCTACAGATATGGAATTCTATTCGTATCCAGTGGTGGATGGCAAGGAATCTATGGATATTCCTTATGAGGTGTTTGATGAAGACATTCGTCTTTGTGAAGATAAAGTAACTGGAGCTTTTGTGGGTGGAAGACTGCCTTTTAATTGGGTTCGAAGTGCTGTAAATAGGACATGGAAACCAAAAGCTGAGATTCAAATGACCATTCATGGTGAGAGTATGTTTATTTTCGATTTCAAATCTGCTGAGGATAGAGTTAGAGCTTTATAGATGGGTTCAATGTTCATTTCTAATTGATTGCTTATTGTTAAGCCTTGGTCTAGACTGGTTGAGAATGAAATTGTTGAAATGAAATCACTTCCTGTATGGATGAATTTTAAAAATGTTCATTTATTCATGTGGAATGATAAGGGTTGAGTATGATTGCTATCTACCTTGGAAAGCCTCTTATGATGGATACTCAAACTCTAAATAAGACCAGAATGAGTTATGCTAGGATATATGTTGAAGTGGATGTTAATTGTGATTTTCCAGATTATTTCACTTTCACTCTGGGTGGTAGGGATACAGTTGAAATTAAGATGGATTATTATTGGAAACCTCCAAAATGCAGTGAGTGTGCAGTTTTTGGTCATGTTATTGCTAACTTTCCTAAACATGTAAAACCAATTCCAATATTAGTTCAAAAATGGGTTCAGAAGAATACTGTTAACAACATGGATGAAGATGGGTGGACTTTAAAATCAAGGAATGGGGATAAGACTACTGAGTTAGACCCTAGTGTTAAAAATAATGTGGTCTTTCATATAGTAATTGATGTTGAAGCTATGGTGTCATGTGCCTTCTTGAGTGATTGCCCTCATCCTTGTGCTGGGTGCCTTAACAGCCTTGTAGCCAGTGGGTAGTTGCTGGTGTCGACTATCCTTTGAGATCACGACAGGTGTAGGGACTGTATTCATCCATTGAATTTTTATTTTCTTCCCTTCCATTTTTCATTTAAGCTGTAATAACCTGGATTGGTGTTAGTTATGAAATTAATGAAGTTGTAGTTGGCTGCTCCGGCAGAGTTACTGATTTTTCTAATCAAATTCCGATTAAATTATTTCTTTCTTGTACTAGAATAGTACAATTGGTATCTAGAGCCGTTCTTTGCTTCACTCAATCATGGTGGTTCCTACTTGCAAAGATCTACATGATACTAACACCAGACAGCAAGTAGAACTCGATTCCTTACATTCAAAAGTTAACAATATCGCCTTACAAATCACGTCTACCGCTACAAAAGATGATTTACAGTCACTCAAGCTAGAAATAGAGAATGGGTTTCAAGCTCAGCTGGAGAATTTTTTATCTCATCGGGATCTTAATAATCGAAATGAAACTGAGAATCGAGGATCTAATTCTGGTGGTCATCACATGGGTGAGTCTCAATTTCAGATGAATTCCGGAGGCAGAAATTATCCACCTCCAATGAGTATGCCAAAGGTAGATTTCCCTCGTTTTCATGGTGACAATCCAAATAGATGGTTGCATAAATGCGAGTATTACTTTCAGATGAACGATCTTCCAGATAACACCAAAACTCGGCTAACAGCTATACATCTTGATGGGAAAGCATCTAAATGGTATGACAATTTCTGTCTCAACCAACCTCATATTTCTTGGAAGTACTTCTGTGATAATATTTGTGCTCGTTTTGAAAATCCTGCAAATAATAATATTGTGGGCTTGTTCAATAAGTTGACTCAATTAACCACGGTCGAAGCTTATTTTGAAGAATTTGAATACCTGAAAGCCTTGTTGTTAATTGTTCATCCTGATTTTCCTGAGTCATACTTCATTGCGAGTTTTATTGGGGGGTTGAAAGATGAACTCAGAAGTTCAGTTCCTATGTTTGATCCTAAAACATTGTTACAGGCTTTTGCACTTGCTAGAATGCAAGAACAAACTTTAAAATTACAACAGAAGACTACCAAGCCTCCAAAAAAAAAAAATTCACCCAAAATTTCTCATCCCCAAAACCATTTACTGCTCCTACATTCACTCCCAAACCTAATGTTATCCCTTCTACTTCACTTCCTACACCACCAATCACTAAAACCAATGAATCCATGCCCCTAAAGAGGCTTACACCTGAACAAGTACAAGCCAGGAAATCTAAGGGACTATGTTTTAACTGTGATGACTACTACAGAAGAGGACACATATGCAAGAAGCAGTATCTGTGTGTTTTAATTGGTGAAGAAGAAGCAGAGAATTCTGAGACAGAGGCAGAAATGTTATTGGATACTGAAGATTCCCCAGCTGTGGAAAGTGATATGGAGATTTCTTTGCATGCCTTAACTGGAACTATATCTGCTGATACAATTAGAATTCCAGGGTTCATTAACAAGAAGGTCATCTCCATTCTCATAGACATTGGAAGTACCAATAGTTTTATTGACAGTACTCTAGCCAAAGAACTCAAATGTTCAGTTGAAAACACTGCTAGCTTATTAGTTAGTGCGGCCAATGGGGATAAAACTATCAACTCTGGCATTTGCTCTCAACTCCAGTGGTCAATGCAAGGTCACAAGTTTTGTGGGGATTTGAGATTACTTCCCCTGGGAGGCTGTGACATATTTTTGGGTGCTGACTGGTTAAGGAAACTGGGAGATATCCTTTTCAACTTATCCAAATTATGTATCTCATTTAAACACAAGGGTAAAAAAATCACTCTTACAGGTGTTCAACAGAAAACTTCTCTGAGCATGATGAGTGGTTCAGCAGTGAAGAAATTTTTTCAGAAGCATACTCATAGACTGGTGGGTCAACTATTTTCAATTTCAACTACACCCAACCTCTCCACCACACCACCTCAAATATCTGCTTTACTCCATCAATACCCTGATGTTTTTTCTTAGCCAAAACAGCTTCCTCCCAAAAGAGTCTTAGACCACAAAATTCCACTCAAGCCAAACTCTAAACCTGTCAATCTTAGTCCTTACAAGTGCCCCTACTTACATAAGTCCGTTGTTGAACATTTGGTGCAAGAAATGCTACAAACTGGGATCATACAACCAAGCCACAGCCCCTTTGCTTCTCCAATTTTACTTTTCAAGAAGAAGGACAATTCCTGGAGATTTTGTGTAGATTACAGGAAATTAAACAACCTCACCATCAAGGACAAATTTCCTATACCTATAATTGATGAGCTTCTAGATGAATTACATGGTTCAAAGTTCTTCACCAAAATTGATCTGAAATCAGGTTACCACCAAATCAGGGTGCACCCTAGTGACATTCATAAGACAGCTTTCAGAACCTATCATGGACATTTTGAATTTCAAGTCATGCCATTTGGCCTTACCAATGCTCCTGCCACCTTTCAAGCTCTGATGAATTCTATCTTTCAAGAGCATCTTAGGAAATTTATCCTTGTCTTTTTTGATGACATTTTGATATAAAGCCCTACCCTAGAAGCTCACTTATTTCACTTACAAACCACCTTGGACATACTCAGATCCAATCATTTATCTGCTAATTTCTCTAAATGTTCTTTTGGACAACATGAAATAGAGTATTTGGGTCATCTTATTACTAACAATGGAGTCAAAGCAGACCCTGCCAAAATTTCAGCTATGGTGGACTGGCCTATTCCCACAACAATAAAAGGGCTGAGAGGTTTTAAGGTCTCACAGGGCATTACAGAAAATTTGTGAAGAATTATGGTCTTATCAGCAGACCATTAACTGAACTATTGAAGAAATAGGCTTTTCATTGGTCTCCTGCAGCTACTACTGCATTCAATGCACTTAAGCTTGCCATGACCACTACTCATGTGTTGGCATTACTTGATTTCAATAAACAGTTCACACTGGAAACTGATGCTTGTGACGCAGGGATTGGAGCTGTCCTAATGCAGGAAAATAGAGCCATTGCTTTCTACAGTAAGCCTTTGGGACCAAGAGTTGATGCCTTATCTACTTATGAGAAGGAACTTTTGGCCATAGTGCAAGCTTTTACTAGATGGAGACAGTACTTATAGGGTCAGAAATTTGTTATCAAAACTGATCATCAGAGTATACATTACTTCTTGGAGCAGAAGATTTCTACTGTCTTACAACAAAAGTGGTTAATGAAGCTTCTTGGATTTGATTATGAAATTAAATACAAGATAGGCTCTGAAAACAAGGTTGCAGATGCACTATCTAGGAGACCTCATGCACATCCACTCTGCTACTCAATTACTTCTTCACAACCTGCATGGGCTCATGACATTATTGATAGTTATGCTTCAGACCCACAGGTAAAACACATGCATTCTCACTCAACTTTCTAGCTCCCCTGCTGCTCCTTCTCAGTATTCTTACACTGATTGCTTATTAAGATACAAAGGGAGATTGTATGTGGGTACCTCTGCTAACACAAAGAATAAAATTTTGGAATCCCTACATTGCTCTGCTGTTGGGGGTCACTCTGGTATGCAATAAACTTACAATAGAGATAAAACTTACGTCTTCTGGCCTGCAATGAAGAAGGATATCTTGTTATTTGTTTCAGCCTGTGATGTCTGCCAAAGACACAAATTGGAGCATCAATTTCCAGCTGGCTTACTTCAGCCCTTACCAATTCCTGATCATCCTTGGCAGCACATATCCATGGACTTCATTGAAGGGCTTCCCATGAGTGAAAGGAAGTCTGTCATTTTGGTTGTGGTGGACATGCCTACAAAGTACAGCCATTTCATTGTCCTTCATCACCCTTACACAGCTTCATCTGTTGCCAGAGAGTTCATCTCCAATGTGTTTAAAATCCATGGTCTGCCTACTTCAATTACTTCTGACAGGGACAAGGTTTTCACAAGTCACTTTTGGCAGGACTTATTCACAACTCTAGGAACTCAGCTGCAACTCAGTACTGCCTACCACCCACAAACTGATGGGCAGACTGAGAGAGTCAATGCTTGTCTAGAAAACTACTTAAGATGCATGTGCAGTCACCAACCTAAGAAATGGCACATGTGACTTCCATTAGCAGAGTGGTGGTACAACAACAATTATCACACATGCCTGAAGATGAGCCCCTTTCAAGCTCTTTATGGGTACATGAAAACTTCATTTCCCGCCAAAAACACAAATTCAAATTGTTGAAGAAGGTGCCCCTTATCCAGAGTGCTGGGGTGCGAATATCAATTGGGGTGGAAATAGTAATTTTTCTGGGTTCCTCCGGGACATTTCTAGGGTGTCTTTAGTAATTTTCTCCGGGTGTAAAACACTGCTTTTTGAGCCCATTTCGCCGCAAGGGCTTATTTCTCTAAAATTTCCTACAAGAACACAAAATAACACAATAAGTACTTAATCGAGTCTAACAATACAGAAAATTGAGAACAAAATAGACACATAAATGCGTCTATCAGTACATTCCTCCTCACCTAGCTTTTCCATCAACTACTACTACTTCTGTCACAAAGGTGGCAGCTTACATAAAGCAGAGGGATGCTATGCTTTCTCTCTTAAAAGACAACCTCCACAAGGCTCAAGAAAGAATGAAGTTTTTTGTTGATCAAAAGAGGACTGAGAGGGTGTTTGAGGTGGGAGACATGGTTTACCTTAAGATACAACCTTACAGACAAACATCAGTGGCATTGAGAAGAAACCTCAAAATAGAAGCTAAATTTTATGGGTCATTCAAAGTGTTGCAGAGGATAGGAGTTGTAGCTTACAAGTTGGAATTACCTCCAGAGGCTAGAATTCATCCCATTTTCCATGTATCCCAACTGAAGAAGCAGGTTGGTGCCTCTATTATTCCTTTCCCAACTCTGCCAACTTTGGACACAGATGGACAAATCCTAGTTATTCCTGCAGCATCCCTGGACTCCATAACCATCATTAGAGATGGAATTTCTGTACCTCAACTTCTGATTAGGTGGACTAATGCTTCTGCAGCTGATGCTACATGGGAAGACATAAAACACATAGCTCATCATTTTCCAAAATTCAATCCTTGAGAACAAGGATTTTCTGATAGAGAGGGTATTGTCATGTGCCTTCTTGAGTGGTTTCCATCATCCTTATGTTGGGTGCCTTAATAGCCTTGTAGCTAGTGGGTAGTTGCTGGTGTCGGCTATCCTTTGAGATCACGACAGGTGTAGGGACTGTATTCATCCATTGACTTTGTATTCTCTTCCCTTCTATTTTTCATTTAAGTTGTAATAACCTGGATTGGTGTTTAGTTATAGAATTAATGAAGTTGTAGTTGGCTGCTCCGGCAGAGTTACTGATTTTTCTAATCAAATTCCGATTCAATTATTTTTTTCTTGTACTTGAACAATACATATGGACTCTAAACAAGGAGTAAACAATTTATTACAGGAAGTTATCTTAAGGAAAGATAGTAATGTCAATGAACTCATTTCATAAAATCCTTTTTTCATATTGGATAAAGGTTTGGATACTTCTTAAGAGCAGATCTCTGAGCATAATAAGGAAAATTTCCAAGCCTTTTTGCAAGCAACTCAACAGAAGTCTAGTGAACCTGAATCTTCTAGCACAGGATCAAGAGCACACTTTCAGAAGAGAGGATCACTTTCTCCACCAGCTATTAACCTCTTTCCTAAGATTGCAGATCTGAAGAAGTATGTTAGATGTAGTTTATCTCTCCCTATAAATTTTATACGATGTTCAACATTGGATGTTGGAACATCAGGGGGGCTGAATGACCCTTTGAAACAGTTGAAAGTTAAAAATATTATTAGAAAAATAATCTCTCTTTGATTGGTTTAGTGGAAACCCATGTTCAAGCAGTTAATAAATTAAGAATAAGGAATAATATAAACCCTTCTTGGTGTTTTTGAGATAATGATACTAATAATTGTTTTGGTAGAATTTGGGTTGGATATGACCCAAATATAATTCAAGTAAATTTACTTTTGGCTTCTTCTCAAGCTTTATTCTTAGAAGTTACTTCTTCTAGGATGACTTTTATTGTGACTGTTGTCTATGGAGATAACTATCATATTATTAGGACTTCTCTATAGGATATGATCACTTATTTTGCTGAATCAAATAGCAGGCCTTAGGTTCTTCTTGGAGATTTCAATTCAATCCTTGTTCCTTCTGATAAAGTAGGAGGTTTTCCAATTATGCCATATCATTATGAAGGTTTTGCTAGATGTAGGAAGTTATCTCAACTTTTAGATCTTTCTTTTACTAGACGTTTTTATACTTGGAAAAACTCTCAACAAGATGGTGTTATCATCAGATCTAAATTGGATAGAGTAATGGTGAACATGGAGCGGATTCATCAGTTTCAAATGTCTAAAGCAGAATTTCTCTTGCCAGGTATCTCTGACCATTCTCCTGCTATTGTGTCTATATGTGTGTCGATGGTGGATTTTCATTTAAGGCTAAAATTGTAAAAGCCAAAACTATGCTCTAACATCCAGCAAAGGATAAAGCCGCTGATAAAGTGGAGAATACTTCTTCACTATAAACTTATGGCATTACCAATTAATGCATGACCAGCCTTGTATTTCCTGTACTACTCCATTCTCATTATTGGTGCGGCATGACGACTGAGTGATCGCTCTCAGCAGAGCAATACGAATCTCCAAGCATTAAATAAGGAAGCATGTACGAAATACCCGTACATATTATAACTTTCGGAGTGTTATACTAGCCCAATCGAGCATCTGGACTGTCTGTATCAGTCTCAGAAACGATCACGACCATCAAACTTCACCAGCATGATTGGATGGCTTAGATCGGATCCATAACCCCCAGGCAGGTATTGGAGTATTCACCACCGAACCAATGCGTACCCCGCATGGTCGTCCTCCACAAAAGGGTAGCATGGCTTGCCAATTCGTCCAGCCAAAGCAGCGTGGACGAGAAACCTTAAATTAGGGTTTGCAGCACATTACATGTGTCGCAAATCAGTCTCAACCATCCATCTTCGCAGGCATAGATGGAGGGTGTAGATGTAGATTCAAAGGTCCCAGAGCATGTCAACACAAATACCATAGGCCCGCCTATATACACCGATCGGTCATGACCAAACATGTATGGTCGTCCCAATTCGTGCGCCCAAACAAGGCATGACGCACGGCTGGAAAAACCCTAATTAGAGTTTTCGATCACGAGCGTCCATTTTCACCTGATCGAACGAAGGGTCTAGGAGTCGATTAAGCAGGTCCACTGAGTATCAACACGATCACTGTGGTCCCACATATCTCCACACCTGATCGGCCGAGGCATATCATGCCTGGTCGTTTCGATTCGCACGCCCAAACTAGGCGTGGTCACACCTCCCAATTGCAAACTAATCTCGACCACTCAACTTTTCCGGACAAATTGAGTGGCTCAGATCACGTTTCTATGGGGTATTAAGGTATGGACGTGTACACCAGCCCGTCGTCTGTATACCAGACTAATAGGCCAAGACCGACCAAGCTTGGTCTTCTCGAAACGCGCGCCCGAAGTTGGCATGATGCGCGGCTTTTGCGGCACCGGATTTCTGTCGTAAATTGATCTCAACCACTCAACTTCACCGGACAAATTGATTGGCTTAGATCACACTTTCACGAGACAATGAGGTATGGGCGCCTACACCGGCATGTCGTCTACACGCATGCACGATCGGCCCGTCCAAAATTGCGTCCCAAGCTTGGTTTCGACCAAGCTGAAGAGTGATGCTTTCACACCTCTTCATAAACCCTAATTCCACTAACGGTCGCAGATGAGTGTCTCAAAGATCATCTTGTCCTGCTTGGTTATACAACCCTGGTCAGGAGTTAACTGGTCAATGAGGTGTTGTGGTGATTACCATCCGCCACTCTACCACACCAAGTGATCGGTCAAGTAAGGACTTACCTCTACAGCCCCAAACGATCACTTGAAGATGGCTAGACACGCATCTATTTTAAGACGCTTAATCATGACTTACTCCATTAAGCCTTAAAACAACGATGCTTCATACACGCTGAATATATTCGATGCATTACATGTATAGAATTCACGTGATATTTTACAAGCATCAAATTCCAAATAACTTAGTTATTTAACCTAGCATTACATGCTACCTTCTGTGGGTCCCATGATCCACACACTCGAGACATCAATCATGTCACAAACTGGGGGATACATAATGGGGTATTGGTCTGGCGGTTTACAGTTTGCAGCGCACAACGCGCCATCACAAGAACGTGTCAGGAAGTCATGGTCGGTTAGTAATGATGGGAGAAGTGGGCAAGACTGATCGTGTAATATTAACACCCGCAACTCCACTACTCCATCACTCCACTTTCTCCACTTCCCACGAGATACGTGAGTAAGGCTCAATGACTTGTATAAATAGGTTCTCCTCCCTATTTCGACAAGACAAGACAACAGAAGCAAGTGTTGATACAACCGTATTCAAACACTGGAACTGATAGCTTACATTTTGCAAGCCAGTTCAACTTTCTGATACAAGTCATAAATAGCCAACACCTTCACAATCTCAACACCTTCTTCGCTTCCCTCGCTAAGATCAACCCAATCTCCTTCACTTTGTGACCGAAGCAAGTCTAGAACGACCATTTCTTGGTTTAGGCCAGAATTGTACAGATTTATTTCTCGAATCACAAAGCACTCCCGTGAAGTGCATTTGTTTAGGGTTTAGATTCATTCCTCATCCACACACCCCAAATTACCAAATTCGACAGGAATACTTTTCACCCATAAACAATTGGCGACCACAGTGGGAGATTAATCTCTCGGTTGAAAAATTGAATTCTCAATAGTCATTCCAATCTTCTCGTTTCTAGGATAGATCTTGGGTCTGATTAAATCATTAACTTGTTCAATTTCAGTTTTCGGTCTTCATCTCACGATGTACCCTCGCCCGGAAACCACATATGGTTCAGATATCATGGGAAGTGTGGCTAGAATGCTGGAGGATGTCTTGGAAAATCAAGCTGGTATAGCTAGAAGGCAGAGCGAGACATTCTGCCTTTTGAATGATATAGCAGCGCAATTACAAGAGGGATCGGCGGGCATTTACCCATACAATGCAAGAAACGCTGAATCCTTATCCAGAAGTCATACCTTTACCAATGGAGATGCAGAAAGAACGCGTGGCCATAGGGGACTCAGGAGAAATGAACAACATGGTCCATTCGGCGATAAAGACTCGAGGCAACTCCACAGAAGAAAAAACCTGTCCGGGATTCCGCATCTGCCAGATAAAGAAAAAGAGCCTGCAGCTTACGGAGCCCTGCTGGAAGATTTATATCTCAAGACTCTTGTCGAAACTCAAAAGACTGCCCAATCCGCATCGACCTTTCAACCAAGTGAAGAAATGCTCGAGGAAGGATAGATCAATCAAGAAACACGTGAGTACGGAGGATGAGAGCGTTCAATTTGTTCACTCAGCAGTGATATTACGACACCTTCCACTTTCTGTCACCCAGTCAAACGACCCGCGGATATGATGGCGCTCACTAGCCTTCCAACTCCGTCTCCGAAGCGTGTGTCACACCAAATCTACATAGAGACGTCACAACGTCCACTAACGTAGGAAAAGCTAAACTCAAGGTATCTACATTTCCCGTTCTCAATGGAAAAGATCTTGGAGATGCTGGAGACGTGGGTACGAAACGGAGAAGTGGAGCTACCTCCTGTATGGCGTCCACCCACTGATCAAGAAGTAATGGATCCGAGGTATTGTCATTTCCACCGGTTCCTTCACCACCCTACCAGTGAATGCAACGCTTTGAAGCGCATTGTTCAGAAGAATCTCAATTCAGAAGAATAACTTTCCTTCTCTGAAAGTTAGTGCAAACGATTTCCATGGAGAGGTTGCTCGGGAAGATTCAGTTTCGTGCAAATGAGGCTCCAAAGAGCAATTAAGTTCTATCAAACAATTTTACGACAAATATAGTTTTAGAGTTTACTGGGGACTTGACATCCCACACACAGAGAAAGAGATTCGATGATCAAACATCATGTTTGTTTCCTTTTCACACGATGTTTACAATTCCAAGTGACATGTATAATCATTCGTAACCAAGATGCAAATTCTATTTAGAATAATCTCTTTCAGAAAATCAATTATTCACAAAACTATCTCAAAAACCAATTCAAAATTCAACCACCTATTAGTCCAAAACCTGAAATCAAATTGTGAAAGGAAATCCTCACAAACACTCAAAAGCATCTAAACAAAGAACACAAGTAGGCGGCACGAATCCTTCAAGGAAAGTCATTCAGCAGCAATTCATCCTTCTGAGCAAGAGCAGCTTTCATCCTTTGGAGTGCGGCCTGTTTCAACTTCAACTTCTTAGACAACTTTTCAACCTCTTCTTCCTGGCGAGCAATACAGTATGCAGAAGGAGCATCGTCTTGCAATTTCTGAAGCTCCTGGATTTCAGAGAACCCTTTGAAGAACCAAGGAGCGTTGAAGTCGTACTGCACAAACACGTCCCGATGGCACTTCCAGTTTTCAATCACCTCCTCAGAAACACTGCGATCGGTCGTGACGCTCATCCCGTGAATGGAGAATAAAGCTTCTTGGACGCGATTGACCAATGCAAGGCGACTTTTGAGCTTCGTAGTGGTAGCAATGTGGCCGTGCTTCTTCCATATAACCGTGTATAACTCCTCGAACTGAGCCGGCACAATGAATCCCCCAACCAACACATGACCTGCATGAGGGGTATCAAAGGGAGGATCGAAGATAGCCCCAGGAACAACAGGTTGCCTTGCCAATACTTCATAATGAACCTTGTCAGCTGCAAGAGGCCTTTCAGAAGAAGTCACCATGAATGCCTTATCAATGGGAACCTGCTCAGGAAGATCTTTAAGGGGAGCCGCCTCAGCATTAGCAGATTTTTCCTCTCCTGCATTCCTCCGGATGTCCACTTCATTCTGAATGTTGATTTCCGTCACGACCTCGTCTACAAGCTCACTAAGGTTACCACTTGGGGAGGCGTTCTGTTCAGTCGAGCTTGCACCATCTTTGTCATTATATTGAAGAGGATCAGTATCACCAGACCTCTCCTTAAAAGCATCGCCATACTTCTCATGAAGACCAGCATCGCCAGACTTCTCATGAAGACCAATATCGCCAAACCTCTCGTTATGACTACGAGCCAGTCTTGCGAAAGCATTTTCTTTCGAGATTCCCTGATCGCCAACAAAGGATTACCTTTAGTGAAAGTTGCTCAGGAAGAACGAAACCAAGGGATCAAACAGAAAGAAATTTAAAATAACTGCATATTGGAGGAATTGAGGATCACCAAACCACATGCCTGCTTCTTAGACCTCACTCCTGCTTGGGGGCTGCAGTCATCAGCTCTGGTTCGTTTACCTGGGAGTGGTTTCAACCGAAAATGCTCATTCAAAACGTCAGAAGATGGTTCGCCACGGGAATCTGTCACAACCTCCTCCGAGAATTTCTGAAAGGTTAACAATTTCTCCCTCCAAAATTCCTTATACCTGTTGGTTACCGCTGGTTTTCTTCCGATAGGCCAGAAAGGAAGACTCTGCACTGACGAAAATGTGTCAGCATTAAGAATGTCTGGGAAAAGTTCTTTTGGATCCTTCAATGGACGAAGAAATGGAACACCCTGGTCAAATCCCATTTGTCAAGAAGCCCTGTCAATATTGTACCGAGTCGCAGTAAATTCTTCGTCAAATAAAGACGGGACAAATCCCGGAGTGCAGCTTTGCAAGTAAATGAGTTCTCCTAGACTTGCGGTTTCAGCATCAGTACGCAACACGACATCAGGAACAGTAGAAAATTTTTTTGGCTGAACAATGAAAGGGTGGATCGGCCCCCATGGACGAAAATCTATGGAGGACACATTGTCGAAGACATCCACGAGCTTCACACCGGTTTTAGGACGTCTCTTCTGCCAACGGAGTATTCTCGAACCACCATACAAACTGCTGAGTGAAGTTGCGGGAACAGGAGCATAGCTTTTGAAATGTTCTCATAAAAACGCCTGAAGAAAAGCAATGTGGATATGCGACTCCACCTTCTTATACCCATTGGAAGCATGCATGTCTGTCGCTAAGGCATCCAGATGAGAATACAGTGATCCAAGAAACAAGGCACCTAGGGGAAGGACCTCACCTTTTGCCAGCATTATAGCAAACATAACAAGGTCGCCTATTATGGTCTTTCTTCAAGAACCGTCGTCGAATATGTATATGGATAACCACAAAGACAGGAATGCAATCACGCTGAGCTCGTCTTCCAACTCCTGACCGGGTTTCGGGTCTGCAGGAGACCACTCCGACACCCACCAAGTGTAAAAGCATTACGTGTCTTTCTTCTCCTTCTCCAGATCATCGAATTCTCCCGCCTTTCGAAGTATAACATTATAAGACCGACGTTCTGCATCACTAAGTTTGTAAAAGAAGCTTCCAACAACATGCAGGTTCATCAACGCAGCCACACTTTCCAGAGAAATTGTCATATCTCTCCATCTGCATATAGATGTATGAGTAGAAGGACGCCACCGAAAAATGAAAGTGATCAAGCCTGCAGCATCTTTCTTAATCTGAAGAGTGGCGGACACCATGACCGCATCAAGGATTTGCGCCTTAACTAAATTAGCCTTAATATTTTTATTACTCAGCATGCGTCTCATCCATCCTTCGTAAGAGCCCAGCGGAGTGTGAAAAATCTTGAAGTCAATAGGTGAAGGCGGATATTCATTTCTCCCAAGACAGAACCTCATCACAAGTACTGAAGAAGAGGATGGATCAGCTTCCATATTTTCTGAACCAAAGAGCAGGACTATCTTGTGACTAGGATGTTTCCTAATGTTCGGAAAAGGCACGGTAAACAACTCATCATCTATGTTCGGAATATCTTTGAAGCTGTTAACACTCCCTGACTTGGCACCAGCATTATCTTCAGAAGGCATTTCAACATGAGTCTTTTTGTTCATATTACAAAAGACGAGAGAGTCAGTGCTTGTATAAAAACGCATGAGATGTGTAGTCACACAAGACAGAACACACATTCACGTTGGAGTACACAAGGCTGGTATTGGGTCCAAACACCGGTATTGAGCCACGTCAACAAATGAAACCTTTGGTCAACTCTACAAATCCAGGGCTAATAACCCCAAATGAGGTTGATATCACGTAGTCGAGCAGGTATCGGGCCACGCAAGAAAGATCGATATCATGTTAATAGGCTGGTACTGGGTCATGTCAAATCCGTATTAGTCAGGGCCGGTCAAGGTCACCAGTCTAGTATTGGGCCACGTCAGCAAAGGACGAAGTCACAAGGTTGGTATTGCTCAAGTTTCAAGTCTGGTATTGATCAAGTCACAAGGCTGGTATTGCTCAAGTTTCAAGTCCGGTATTGATCAAGTCACAAAGGCCGGTATTAATCAGGACATAAGGCCTGTATAATATAATAGGTGCAAGATCGGTTCCAAGCACATCGTCCACGTTCAATCGAGCGCATATGGTGGGTCCGCACTCATTCGCACACATCATAACACGGTTTCACTTTGTTCATGGGGGTCGTGTCTACAAAATTCAAGGGAAAGGTTTTTCAAGCCATAACCTAAAAGCTAGGCTTTGCATGCAACAATGGAAGAAAAGAAGAAAAAACAATATATTCATGGATTCACGACTCGTTAAGCAATTTCGATGGAAGAACTAATCATGATATATCTTGTCAAAGGGTTTTTACCTAAGAAATTAGGGTTTTTCCTTAAAAAAAACGGAAAACTTACCTTGCTGCGGACGGACAACGGCGGCGACCATGGCAAGCTCCGGCGGCAACGTTGGCGGCGGCGTGAAGATCACGTACGGGAGCTGGACACAAAAAAAAGAAATTCGTGAGAAAAGAAAAAAGGGGTCGGTCCCTTTTATAGACAAAAAATTGGAAGAATCCCAATAGAAAAAGGATTCCTCTTTTTGGATTCTTCTTTTGATTCAAACACCCAAGGAAGGAAACCGGTCCCACCAAAGGATTCCATGCTTGCACGGCGGTGTTTACATGAACAATTACTAGCGGTTGGTCAAAATTCTTCCGGGTAAGCTTCCTTTATCATGTCTTTCTCACATATGTATGTCACCATCTCATGCCTACCCCACAATAGTGTAACCATTATGTGCTAGGCAGGGGACTTAATGTTGATGGTGGATTTTCATTTAAGGTTAAAATTGTAAAAGCCAAAACTATGCGCTAACATCCTGCAAAGGATAAAGCCGCTGATAAAGTGGAGAATACTTCTTCATTATAAACTTATAGCATTACCAATTAATGCATGACCAGCCTTGTATTTCCTGTACTACTCCATTCTCATTATTGGTGCGGCATGACGACTGAGTGATCACTCTCAGCAGAGCAACACGAATCTCCAAGCATTAAATAAGGAGGCATGTACGAAATACCCGTACATGTTATAACTTTTGGAGTGTTATACTAGCCCAATCGAGCATCTGGACTGTCTGTATCAGTCTCGGA
This sequence comes from Papaver somniferum, assembly GCF_003573695.1. NCBI lineage: Eukaryota > Viridiplantae > Streptophyta > Magnoliopsida > Ranunculales > Papaveraceae > Papaver > Papaver somniferum. The sequence continues at coordinate 113,028,953 of NC_039364.1, forward strand.
AACGATCACGACCATCCAACTTCACCAGCATGATTGGATGGCTTAGATCGGATTCATAACCCCCAGGCAGGTATTGGAGTATTCACCACCGAACCAATGCGGACCCCGCATGGTCGTCCTCCACAAAAGGGTAGCATGGCTTGCCAATTCGTCCAGCCAAACAAGCGTGGACGAGAAACCTTAAATTAGGGTTTGCAGCACATTACATGTGTCGCAAATCAGTCTCAACCATCCATCTTCGCAGGCATAGATGGAGGGTGTAGATGTAGATTCAAAGGGTCCAAAGCATGTCAACACAAACACCGTGGGCACGCCTACATACATGACCGATCGATCAGGACCAAACATGTATGGTCGTCCCAATTTGTGCGCCCAAACAAGGCATGACGCACGGCTGGCAAAACCCTAATTAGGGTTTTCGATCACGAGCGTCCATTTTCACCTGATCGAACGAAGGGTCTAGGAGTCGATTAAGCAGGTCCAGTGAGTATCAACACGATCACTATGGGCCCACATATCTCCACACCCGATCGGCCAAGGCATATCATGCCTGGTCGTCTCGATTCGCACGCCCAAACTAGGCGTGGTCACACCTCCCAATTGCAAACTAATCTCGACCACTCAACTTTTCCGGACAAATTGAGTGGCTCAGATCACGTTTCTATGGGATATTAAGGTACGGACGTGTACACCAGCCCGTGGTCTGTATACCATACTAATCGGCCAATTCATACCAAGCATGGTCGTCTCGAAACGCGCGCCCGAAGATGGCATGACGTGTGGCTTTTGCGGCACCGTATTTCTGTCGCAAATTTATCTCAACCACTCAACTTCGCCGGACAAATTGAGTGGCTTAGATCACACTTTCACGAGACAATGAGGTATGGGCACCTACGCCAGCATGCCGTCTACACGCATGCACGATCTACCCGGCCAAAATTGCGTCCCAAGCTTGGTTCCGACCAAGCTGAAGAGTGATGCCTGCGCACCTCTTCATAAACCTTAATTCCACTAACGGTCGCAAATGAGTGTCTCAAAGATCATCTCGTCCGTTCAACTTCACCTGCTTGGTTATACAACCCTGTTCAGGAGTTAACTGGTCAATGAGGTGTTGTGGTGATTACCATCCGCCACTCTACCACACTAAGTGATCGGTCAAGTCAGGACTTACCTGTACAGCCCCAAACGATCACTTGAAGATGGCTAGACACACATCTATTTTAAGACGCTTAATCGTGACTTACTCCATTAATCCTTAAAACAACGATGCTTCATACATGCTGAATATATTCGATACATTACATGCATAGAATTCACGTGATATTTTTCAAGTATAAAATTCCAAATAACTTAGTTATTTAACCTAGCATTACATGCTACCTTCTGTGGGTCCCACGATCCACACACTCGAGACATCAATCATGTCACAAACTGGGGGATACATACTGGGGTATTGGTCTGGCGGTTTACAGCGTGCACCGCACAACGCGCCATCAAAAGAACGTGTCAGGAAGTCATGGACGGTTAGTGATGATGGGAGAAGTGGGCAAGAATGATCGTGTAACACTAACACCCGCAACTCCATTACTCTATCACTCCACTTTCTCCACTTCCCACGAGATACGTGAGTAAGGCTCAATAACTTGTATAAATAGGTTCTTCTCCCTATTTCGACAAGACAAGACAACATAAGCAAGTGTTGATACAACCGTATTCAAACACCGGAACTGATAGCTTACATTTTGCAAGCCAGTTCAGCTTTCTGATACAAGTCATACATAGCCAACACCTTCACAATATCAACACCTTCTTCGCTTCCCTCCCTAAGATCAACCCCATCTCCTTCATTTTGTGATCGAAGAAAGTCTGGAACGATCATTTCTTGGTTTAGGCCAGAATTGTACAGATTGATTTCTCGAATCACAAAGCACTCCCCTGCAGTGCGTTTGTTTAGGGTTTAGATTCATTCCTCATCCACACACCCCCAAATTACCAAATTCGGCAGGAATATTTTTCACCGATAAACAATGTGAAAATAGAAAGCATGGCCCCCCACCTTTTAGGTTTTATAATTTTCTATCTGAGGAAGAAGATTTTCTGGGATTGGTTGGAGTTGGATGGAATTTATCTGTGAGAGGTAACCCTATGATTAACTTTGTTAATAAACTGAAGAATGTGAAACATGAGCTTATTAAATGGAGAAGAATTAGATTTAGAGTTATGTCTGAGCAAGTTAGGCTAGCAAAAGGAAATATGGATTCTGCTCAAATGATTCTCCAGTCTCATCCTCTTGATCAAGAGCTGGCTAGAAGGGAGAGAGATTATGTTGCTGAGTATGTGAAATTGGCCAAGTATGAGGAATCTTCCCTTAAGCAATAGTCTAGAGTGAAATGGTTAAATCTGGGAGACTCTAATACTTCTTTCTTTCATAATTCTCTCAAAGAACGAAGGTTTAGGAATAATATCTTGATTCTCTTAATAGTGAAAATGTTAAACTTTCTGAGGACAAGGATATTGCTAGTGAATGTGTTTTTTTTATTATTCTCATCTTTTTGGTAGTGATTTAGAGGATAGTGGAAATGATGATTTTTTGAATTTAAGGTTTGAGGCTTGTGTTAAACAATATGATGTAGGATGACCTCATTAAGCATGTTACTAGAGAGAAAGTGGTCACAACTTTAAACTCAATTGGTTCTAGTAAGGCTCTAGAGCCAAATGGCTTTTCAAGCCATTGTTTCAATACTAGCTGGTCCATTGTTGGTGATGACTTGGTTGTTGTTGTTCAAAATTTTTTCTCTAAATCCAAGCTTTTAAAGGAAGTCAATAGCACTTTTATTACTTTTCAAAGAATAAGAATCCTTCAGTAGTTTCAGATTTCAGGCCAATTTCTTGTTGTAATGTTACTTATAAGTGCATTACTAAAATCATTTTTTTTTAGAATGAAGAGGACCTTGGGGGGTCTTATTAGTCAGAATCAATCAGCTTTTATATCTGGTAGAAGCATACAAGATAACATTATGTTGGCTCATGTACTTGTTAAGAACTATCATAGATAATGGGTCTCCTAGATGTGCTTTAAATTGAGAGAGGTTTATGGCACTGTTAAATGGAATGCTATCTTTTATGTATTAAAGCAAATGGGTTTCCCAAACATTTTTATTACTTGGATTTCTCTATGTATTACTTCTTCTAAATTTTCTGTGTTAATGAATGGTTCTCCCCACGGTTTTTTTGGAGCTAAGAGAGGACTCAAACAAGGGTGTCCAATTTCTCCCTATTTGTTTGTCCTTCCCATGGAGATGTTAAGTGCCACCCTTCTCAGACAGGTGCTGATGCAGAATTTTGGGTTTCATCCAAAGTGCAAGCTTACAAATCTCACACACCTGTGTTTTGCTGATGATGTTATGCTTTTCTTCAAAGGTACTACCTTAGCTGCTTCTAGTATTAAGAATGCTTTGAATGAGTTTAGTTTATGTATTGGTCTTGAAATGATTAATCAAAAAACTTCCTTATTCTATTCTGTTATTGAAGATAATATTCTACAACAAATTCTTAATATTCTGGAATGTTTAGTGGGGGAATTACCTGTCAGATACCTGGGTATTCCTCTTATCTAGATTGTCTTACAGAGATTGTTTACCTTTGCTGGAGAGAGTGGATGATAGATTTAATTCTTGGAAACTAGCCTACCCAGAAAGGGCCTTACTTGTTAATTTTTTCTTGAGTGGCATGCTTTAGTTATGAGTTTCATGTTTTATTCTCCTTAAAAGAGTAATAAAGGAGCTTAACTCAAAGTTTAAAAGATTTTTATGGTCTGGTGCTGAAATGAAAAGGAACTATAATCCCATCAGTTGGAATTGTTTGTCTCATGCTTGTGAGGAAGGGGGTCTTGGTGTTAAAAGTTTGGAGCATACACATGTTGCTGCTAACCTTAAACACATCTCGAATCTCATTTCTGGCAAGAGACTATATGGACTACCCTCGGTCAAGAGCAATCTTATCAAGAATCATGATATCTGGACCATGCATGTTCCTCTAGATTGTTCTTGGTGTTGGAGAAGAATTTCAGAGCACAAAGATTTGGCAAAACAACATATTGGAATTATGTTAGGTGATGGAACTAACATTAATTTCTTACATGATAACTGGCATTCAAAAGGGAGATTAGTATATTGGGTTGACTCAAACACCTTAGAGACGATTGGTGCCTCTGATGCTACTAAGGTTCCTGAGTTTATTACTGATGAGAGATGGAATTTTCCTTCTTACATGGAAGATAGTGTTCAAGATATGGTGAAGCAAATCACTACTGCAGATTTCAATATTCATGAAAGCGATCAAAAGACCAAGTTAGCTTGTTGATTGCCCAAGATGTGAGGTTTAAAATATTCTCTTCCATGTTCAAGGAGAAGGATAATTTAAACTTGATATGGTTTATGAGCAGATAGAGAGCGGACTGCTTATTTTTCCAACCAGATATTATTGATTGTACTTGTCTTGCACCTGCAACTGATGAAATAATGATAAACACTGATGGTTCTAAGTCTGATGATGCTAGGAGTTTTGGTGCCATTCTTAGAGATCACACTGCAGAGGTTTTGAGTGCTGCTAGTGGTGGAAGTCCACCTATTTCAGTTTTGGTACATGAACTGCAGGGTGTGGAACTGGGGTTTAAGATAGCTATAAAGATTGATCAATTCAGAGTTCACATTGCAACTGATTCCTTGGCTTGTACAATCTGCTTACAAATCCTGACCCTGAACCACCTTGGAATGTTTTACAAATTTGGAGAAGAATAAAGCAGTTGAGAAGGAGGTTTACTTCTTGGAAAGTGACTCATTGTTATAGAGAAACGAATAGAGCTGCAGATTTTCTTGCAAGGTTGTATCCTGGTGGTACTTGGGTGGAGCTTCGACATGATGATTTTTCTCCTGATTTTAGAGAAATTCTGGCAGCTGAGAAGGCTTAACAGGTTTATCATAGGCGAAGAAGAAGATAGTTTTGGTGTTGTTTTTTCTTTCTGTTTTTAGTTTTGTTTTGTGTTTTTGGTTTGGGTATCCTTAACCAGTGGGCTTTGTCAAAAAAAAAAAAGATTACTTAAGTTGAAATGTAAGGTTTAATTTTGTTAATGATGGTGCAAACCAGGATTGCTGCTTCGGCATCACAATGCAATACCAATTTGTTCGTATGCTCCTTTTTATTTTTATTTCTTTTAACTAGACAGATGCTAGAAACTATGGAACCTATGGGTTATAGGCCACCTCTTTAATTCGATAATAAATTATCTTTGCCGACTAAAAAGAAAAAGACTACGATGACAATTTTTTTTTGAGTAATGACGTAGCTTAACAAAATAAAAAGATAACTACGGTTACAACATCTGAAATTTATAAGTCCACAATATACTACGTTCTTTTAAAAAAAAAAATATTATCACTCTTTTATTTAGACCAAATTAAAAAGGTGATAACAAAACTTTTCCATAAACGAACCAAATATATAAAAAGAATCGTTTCAACCATAGGCAAGTTTGGGGGCTCAAGATCCATTGATGGTGCATCTGCCTGTGGGTACCATTATAACATGGTCAACGGCATTGGATGGACTAGAGTTCATTATTTTGTTCATACGGTTCCTACAGCCAAGATGTGCGTAACGGAGTCGTTACTAACGACGGATGGGTGATCCCATATTAAGCCGGGAATCCAAATTCGTTGGTCCTTATGAACCAGAACTAAAAGTCAAAACGGATATAAGTTCCTTTTAAATGTGTAGTTTCAAAACGGTTTTGATTAATAATTCTGGTAATAACCTGGAACCAAAACATTTCCGTGTCGTTATCTCAAACAATCAGTTACTACCTATTCCCCCACTTCCATTCTTGTTATTTATTGAAGTCTATTTGTCCGTATCGAGATCCATCAGTGGCAATACCAACAAACTTACCAGTTATAAAGAAAGAAAGAGAGAGAGAGAGGAGTCTTACCCACACGAGCGGTTTTGAGTTGCATGCAGAGGAAGAGCAGAGAACCCAAGAGAAATAATCTTGAAGTAAGTACCCACCCTGACCAGAGACTCTGGGTACATGGTGTTTTTCTTAATTTAAAGTTCAAACTTTGTTCCCTTTTTACTGTAAATCCCATCTCTTCTGTTCTCCTTGTTTATTCCTTCTTCTGCTTTTAATGCTTATTTCTAACAAGTTCTATAAAACAAAATGTATTAAATACTCAAGATCAAACAACCTCTTCTCAGTTCTCTCATTATATAGCAAGTTTTCATTTATCAAAATTTGTACCAACTGTAATTATATACTACATAAGTAGCAAATTAGCAGTAATGTTGAAGTAGGAATATCTACTTGTTTGTTAGTAGTGGGTTCGTTTAATTCTTGATTTCTTTCTTTAGGAACTAGTCTTAATCTCATCAGTTAGTTTTTTACTAATATTTGATCATCACAATGACTTTACAACAACCACAACAAAATCTTCAAAAATCAAGTGGTGGTGATGAAAGTAGTTATTTTAGAAGAAGATTTCAAGAGATCAACTTTCTGTCTTCTCGTCCATCATCACCCACTTCGTTATCTCTTAGTTTTGGTCCATTTTCTTCTTCGTCTTCTCCTTCCAAGGATAAAAGCATGATGAGTAAAAGTTCAGATTTGAGTTTTCAAGTAATGGGGGGATCAAATGATGAGCAAAACATCAAAAGTTGGAGTTTCCAGACTACTTCTGAAGAAACTGCCATAAAAAATGAAATGCCTTGTAATGCTGATTATCAAAAACAACAGGACAGTGAAAGTTTTGGTCATGGAAGCAATCAACAAAGTACAAGTAGTGTGCATTCTATTGCAAGAGGGCATTGGAGACCAGCTGAGGATTCCAAACTTAAAGAACTCGTATCTCAGTATGGTCCTCAAAACTGGAATCTCATTTCAGAGAAACTACAAGGAAGATCAGGTGCGTATAGAATTATTTCAAAAGTTTTTTTGCTCAAGTCATTCGATTATGAATACTGATGATATTCTTGTTTGTTTGTTTTTTGGGCTGCAGGAAAAAGTTGTAGATTAAGATGGTTTAATCAACTGGATCCAAGGATTAACAGAAGAGCATTTAGTGAAGAAGAGGAAGAGAGACTGTTAGCAGCACACAGATTATATGGAAATAGATGGGCTATGATTTCTAGACTTTTCCCTGGTAGAACTGATAATGGTGTTAAGAATCATTGGCATGTTATCATGGCTAGAAAACAGAGAGAACAATCTAATAATCTTTCTAGGAGGTCATCTAGAAAACCATTTCCTCCTATTCCTACTGCTAGTACTACTACTTATGACCATCAAACCCTTTTGATGATGAAACATGCAGATTTGAAATTGATTAGTTCTTATCATCAAAAGAATGCAGCAGCAGGAGGAGCAGGAGCACGTAGTGAATCAACCATTACTACTAAAGATGACCAATCTACTTCAACTTGCACTAATTTGTCTCTTAACTCATCTTCTGCGGCCAGAACCCAACCTATTAGTCCTAATCAAATGCTCTTTGATTTCCAAATGGGTATGTTTTGATCCTTCAAAGATGGTGTTAGATTACAAATTTGTTTTTGTTTAATTAGTTTCTAGTGGCGGTCCATTTTATTTGTTTTTGTGATTATAGGTCCATCTGAAGAAAATATGATGTCTTTTAGCAGTGGGTGTTTGTATAGTGAGAAGACCAAGACTGGGATCAGTAAACATGATAGTTATCCAATGAAGATGGTTATTGGTTTAGATCATCATCCATCTGGTGGTTATTCTGATTCAAACTCTGAAATTTCAGCTAATGATAGTTCAGTACATAAAAGAGGGAGACGTAATCTTAATACCGGAGATAATGAAGCTTTGCCTTTCATTGATTTCCTTGGAGTTGGAACCACGGCATAATAGACTGAAAGGGTTTTATTAAGAACTTGGCATAGAAACAAGGGATAATTTGAAGAAATATATCTTGAAATGTACATGGTCACAGTTTTGTTAATCAACAGTAAGAAACCTTTTGTTGCTTGTGTTGTTAGTATGAAATCAACAGTACAGTTTGCTGTTAATTTCCTCTTTATTTATTGTCATGTTAATCAAAATGTTTGCTGTGAATCTTTAATATTACCAGTATTAATTGTAGTTACTCAATTACACAGCTAACTTTACCTCACTTTACGGAAGTTTCATACTTGCATTTATCTCAAGCTACCATCCTATTTTGCGTTCACGGGGACGAGATTTTAACATTCTCAGAATCATTTATGCCACGACATTCAATGAAATAAAGACAGTGTATGAGTAATTTCTGACTGATACATATAGGCTTTGATAGGTAAAACTTAGGTTAACTGAATTGAATAGACAAGAACAGAAACAGTTAGTTCTTTTTCTTGTTTGACTGGTTTTCAAGCTATCTATTACATTTCAAACTATACTCTGTCCCAGATAAGACAACTCAGTGCTGATTTTGTTCATCCTTTATCCCTCCTTAGACTAACTTCAGAAACTGTCACACAACAAGCGCACAACACATACAAATATACTTCAAATAATAACTCGTCAACTTGTTTTTGTGTACGTGTGGATGTGCAGAGTGAACTAGTGACTGAGAACCTCTAACTAAAAGGTTTTGTTGGTTTCTTTTCTGATACATGCGTGCATAAGTGGGAAACTTCTGTGGGGGAATACTCGACTGTTATGAAATCAGCCAGAGGAAAAGTCCAAAACCCAAAAAAAAAAAAGCTTAACTGATCAGTAACGACATTTCTTTACGGTTTCAGCAACAAAGGGTGCATACAAGAACAACAAAAGAAAAATTCAACCAAGTGTCTGGATTCTGTTACTTGAGTTTGGTGTAACTTCAGCAGCTGCATGCACCGACCCTGCTGGTTGGTGGAGGAACTGGAATTACGTGAAATATATGGAAGAAAGTCAAGTAAGAATGGACCTCCACATGTTTTCATCTTCATTTCTTTCGCATTACACGACAGATCCCAGTTAGCAATTCCATGAACGGGAAAATTTTGGATCGGCAAAAACACGCATATTATAGGTAATTAGAGCGTCCACGGTGGACGATCAAACCTATAATTATGGTCCAGAAACGAGACACAGCGGGACGGAGTAAAGATTAAAAACCGGACCAAAATCAAATTCCAGACTATATTTGATCTGGGACTAAGACCAAAACTATATATAGTCGAATGAACGTATAATGTTCGTTTGTCACCGGGCGGATATATAATGTGATCCTGTTGATGAGGCGTGCATATAATATGATCCTGGTGATGGGGCAGGCATATAATGTGATCCTCATGAGACGTACATATAAAGTTCGCCTGATGGTTGATGGGGCGTACATATAATGTGAGCCTGTGATGGGGCGGGCATATAATGTGATCCTGGTGTATACTTTTTCCTAAGCGACCAAATTTACTCTTCCACCCTAGTGTAACACCACGGACTAAACTTAAATTTGGTCGTTTTTTTTTTGGTCTTTGGTCTTTACTTATGATCGCACCATTGCAGTTGCTCTTAGGTGATATGTAAAAATATCCGGTCAATTATGCATTGTTCAGGAAAAACAAGTAAATAAGTAAATTTTCTTGTGAAAGAGAAGAAGATATAAAATAAGGAGAAGAAGTAGAGAGAAATTCTATTTATGTGTGTAAAATACAAAGGTTTGTGACTCTATATATAGAGTTTGTATATTTGGTTCCAAGTAATATGGTTCCACTAAAGTGGGCATCTATATGATAAACTGACGTTTATAACACTCCTCCTAGATGGCCACTGTATCTAAGCTAATTGCCTCGTTAAAACCTTGGCAGGAAAATTCTAGGGGACATAATCTAATCGAAGGGAAAAAAGTACAATAATGAAAAACTTATAACAGAGTTGAACATGTATATGTTGCCTCGTTAAAACCTTGACAAGGAAAATCCAGTGAGACAAAACCTTGGCGAAGGAAATAGAGTACAACTTGATAGTTCGGTAAAATTCTTTTTATTATGATGCTTCCCCTGATAAGTAATTCAGTTAATTTTTGGCTTTCAAATATTTGAGTCGAGACTTCCCAATTTGGATGAACGAATTTCTTAAATGCAGAAGATCATTGTGCTTTCATGAAGATGTCCGCCAGTTGATGAAGTCTTCTTTTATGTTGCACAAGCAGTATCGTCTTCGTGTAGTTCTTTTCCAGAGTCTATGTTCTTCTTCAACTCATTGAGAACTTATGTGATGCATTTATGCTAACTTCTCGTGATGATTTGATGAAGTCGTTGATGGACTTTCTTCGACAAAAGAGTGAAGATGCAAATACGTTAGAGCATTGCTCGGTCGAACTCGCATGTGTTTCTATCTCAAGCATGTTTGTCAATGTTAGTGATCAAAACTATAAGTCTTGATTTCTAGTCTACTATAGCTAAGGTCTCGGACTAGGATAGAAAGTGTAGTTGAGCTCAAGAACTCCATTAAAATCATCATACAAGACGAAGGACTACTCAAGGAACCGGTGGATCTTCATCGACTAAAAGGTATGTGGAGACTTGAACTTATGTATCACTCAAAAGTCTATTTATCTCATGTCTTGAGACAAAAGTCGTTTTGCTATATAGACTTAGATTATACACATTTGCTATTTCGAGCCGAGTTTATCTCGCCTATTTATTTCTCAAAATATGTGTTGGTAAGCTTTCGCTTTAGCCAAGTTCATCTTTACCTAGTGACGAAAGTCATGACAAGTTTCAATCACTTTGAAAATTGCTTACTTTGACGAAAAATAGTTTGTGAATAACAAATATAGAATATCAACGTCCTCTAAGAATGTTTCAATGATTGAAATGAGAGTTTAGCCAATATATAACCATTGGAGGATATAAGCATTGTTGTGGAAACACATATATGTATAAGTCCTTATTCCTTGAACCGAAGTTTGCGAACTTTGTTGATCAAGAGAACCGGAATGGTGGCATGAGCCAAGTCCGCGAAGTGGCGGAAGTTCTCGACCCGAGAAATTCTGCTGGAGTTTGTGAACTCCGTCCGGGAACTTAATTCGCGAACCCAGTCCGCGAACTTGAGTAGGTTATATCTAAAAATGATGTTTGTGAACTTATTCTTATATAAACTAAGGAATGCAAATTGCAAACGGTGGCTATGTAGTTCATGAACCGATTCGAGTGAATCAAATCTTTTTTGCGTCAATTGTGTCTTGTGTAGTTACGTAAGATTTCCTTGCAATTGAAAAACTCTCTAACTAGTTCATTTGAGTCACTTGAACTAGTTATGGTGAAGAAGAATATGGTTGATATGAAAGTGATCATATGGCTAACCATTTGGTTGACTATTGTTGAACCAAAAAATGTACAAGTTTGGGTACGGTTACACAAGCCTAGAAACATGCATTTCATTTGTGTGTAATAAGATAGTTTTCGATCTAACGGTTGAAATATATTAGCTTGAATCTAATCAGGTTTTCATCTAACGGTGAATATTGAATGATTTGTTACCAAGCTAACATTGATTGCAAACCCTGATTTGAAAGACTATATAAGGGAGAACTCTAACAACTGGGAAACCTAATCCCCACACCTTCTGTGTGATACTAGTTGTGCTAAGCTAGAGTCGATTCTCCTTTAACCTTGGTTTTTTCTTCTAAACCAGGTTAACGACTTAAAGACTTCATTGGGATTGTGAAGCCAGACCGATACAACTTTCTTGTAGTTGTGTGATCTGATCTTGTTGTTTCTATCGTACGAGTACAATTGTAATAATTGGCTTGAGATTGATATCTCCGATAGGCAATATATAAAAGAAATAAAAAACACTTCGTCTCATCGTTTGTGATTCCGCAATATCTTTTTCGCTGCGTCGATTAAGATTATTGTGTTGTGATTGATAATATTAGGTTGTTATTCGGGAATATAAGTCTGGTTTATCAATTGGTTCCTGTTCACCTTGATTTATCAAAAGACGGAACAAAACTCGTAGGTATATTTGTGGGAGACGGATTTATCCATTACCGTTGACTTTTCTGTGTGATACAGATTTGTTTATTAAAGTCTTCGACTTTGGGTCGTAGCAACTCTTAGTTGTGGGTGAGATCAGCTAAGGGAATCAAGTACGTAGCATCCTGCTGGGATTAGAGACGTAGGAGCATAATTGTACCTTGGATCAATGTGAGATTGATTGGGGTTCAACTACAGTCATGATCGAAGTTAATTTGGAGTAGGCTAGTATCTGTAGCGGCTTAATACAGTGTGTGTTCAATCTGGACTAGTGTTGATGGTGGTTTTAAAATCGTAAAACTGTACATCCGACATGACGTCACTATGACCATTAGCAAATCTATTGAATCAATCAGCATGCTTACGTAAGAATTATCGGGGTACCTTTTTTTTTACATGGGTCATGTTCCACGGCAAAACCCTTAATATTGACTAACATCATCCATGCCAAACCCTAATTCTCATGCTACCACACCAAGGCATGCCACCCATGCCAGCCGTACCACTGTGCCAATGGAAAACCATGCCAGCCACGTTTACCGCGCCAAGGCATGCCAACCATGCCAGCCGCACCACTGTGCCAATCGCGTGCCATGCCAGCCACATCATCGCGCCAAGGCATGCCAACCATGCCAGCCGCACCACTGTGCCAATGGAAAACCATGCTAGCCACATCTTCGCGCCAAGGCATGCCAACTATGCCAGCCGCACCACTGTGCAAATGGCAAACCATGCCAGCCACGTTTACCGCCAAGGCATGCCAGCCATGCTGGACGCACCATGCGCCATGGCATGCCAAACCCTTGGCCCTACCATGCCAAGCCGTCGAAACCCTTGGCCCCACCATGCCAATCCACCCGCACCATTCTACCTTGGCCCCACTATTCCAAACCATCCGCACCATTCTTCCTTGGTCCTACTATGCCAAGCCGCCCGCACCATTCTGCTCTGGCCCCACTGTGCCAAGCCGTACGCACCATTCTGCCTTGGCCCCACTATGCCAAGCCGTCCGCGCCATTTGCCTTGGCCATACCATGTCGGCCTTCCCTATGCGGCTACCAAACGAAGGTGTGCGACGATCAACGACCACCCTTCAATCCTAGATGCAAATCCTAGTCGTCCAAGGTCGCCAGACAACGCATAGTAACCTTTGGCCCAAAATCCTAGTTTTGGCCACACCAAACCGCGCCAAGGCATGCCATGCCACATGTGCCAATGGCATGCCAACCACCTTTCCGCGCCATACCATGTCGGCCTTCCCTATGCGGCTACCAAAACGAAGGCGTGCGACGATCAACGGCCACCCTTCAATCCTAGATGCAAATCCTAGCCGTCCAAGGTCGCCAGACAACACATGGTAACCTTTGGCCCAAAACCCTAGTTTTGGCCACGCCAAACCGCACCAAGGCATGCCATGCCACATGTGCCAATGGCATGCCAACCACCTTGTCGCGTCATACCATGTCGGGCTTCCTTATGCAGCTACCAAAACGAAGGCGTGCGACGATCAACGACTACCCTTCAATAGATGAAAATCCTAGCCGTCCAAGGTTGCTAAACAACGCACGGTAACCTTTGGCCCCAAACCCTAGTTTTGGCCACGCCAAACCGTGCCAAGGCATTCCATGCCACATGTGCCAATGGCATGCCAACCACCTTGCCGCGCCACGCCATACCGGCCTTCCCTATGTGATAAGCACGAAAGTGCGACGCATTTTCACCCATAAATACATTAGCTGGGACTCATTTTATCACTAATAAACTTGTTTTAAGTCTTTTCAAGGAAATAATCTCTTTTGGAAAAATAGATCGAAAAAAGTGTTATAAGCAGCCAGAGGAACTGATAAAGGCACCCATCATTTCAGATACGGTCACCCAACTTGTTAAAGACACCCAACAAATCAACAAATGGATAGAGGCACCCTCTTCTTCTTCATTTGAAACAGATTCACATGATTTATGGGAGATCTCAAAGATTTAAGGCAAAGATATCTTGTTGCCTATTATACAAGAAGTTTTCATATCTTGAAGTTTAAAGAGATAATATATTGATGAGTTTGTTTTTATTGAAAAGGAGAAAGAAAATCTGTGGTTTTATTATAAATAAAAATAATAATAATATCCTCAGGATTTTATTCTAGTAAATAGAGGAAGATGTGTGATAATGGAGAAAGAAATTATTCCTGAGATATCTTTCATCAAAGAGAAGATCTGGTAGAGTTATGGAAGAATTTTTTGAAAAGATGTTTGAGTAATGGGTTGTTGTGTATAAATAGGGTGCTAATAGGACCAAACAAAAAAAAAAAGAGGGGGGAGTTTTGGTAGAGCAAAATTGTTGCGTTTAATTTTTCTTCATTTTCACCATTGTAAAATCATTTGAGCTATTAATTATATTTTTTGAGTGTGTTTTCATCATGAGCAGCTAAACCCCAACATTGGGTCAACGGAGGAACCCGAACTTCACACATGGGTGAATTTGTATTATTTTCTGTATGACTTTTGCACTTATTTTAAATTGATTTATGATTCGAATTAATTAGTTATCATTTTATTAGATGGGTCATGCTTGCTTAGATGTTTGATATCCCATGCTTACGATTTATAACTAATGTTTTGAGGATCTACTTTGGCAAAACAAGAGTCGATGTTTTATTAATTTATTGAACTTTAATTGTTGAGAATAAATAAATTGAACCATGTGTTATGAATTCGGTGGAATCCTAGTCCCAATGAATCTCTGTTTTATTTATTATTTTATTTAAACCTTTAAATTTAATCTTCACAAGTCTTAGAGTTTGAATCCTTATTACAACAACGACAATCAAAAACATTATCATTTTGGCGCCGCCGACACGGATTTGTTTTTAGATTAATTTTTTAGGTTTATTTATTTTTATTTTGTACTATATTTTCATTTCATTTTAGATTTTTTTTCCTTTTTATGCGTTTCTTTTTGTATTTCTTTTCAGGGACTTTTTGAGAATGATGACTTCTTCTGAGGAGACGTCACCTACGATGACGCTGGCGGAATATATGCGTAGAAAGTCAAATTATCAGGAAACCTCATCTGAGATGACGCTTGCTGAATATATGCGTAGGCAATGGTATGGAGTTTCTACTCTACATGAGGTAAGTGAATAACCTCCTCTAGAGATATATGAGAAGTATTACAAACACACACCGCCTAGTTTGGAACAAAGATTGAGAGTTCTTGAATGTCAAAGATTATTTGTTGATGATGATGAATTTGGTAGTGACTCTCTGTTCCAAAAAGAATATATAGATGACCATGTGGATGATTATGTGGATGAGTTGCCTAATTCCATACATGAATCTACCTCACAAGATCATTCATCCGACTTAGAGGTTGTTTCTACACCCCTAGACTTCCAAAAGTTGCCTAATTTAGGGTTAGAATTGTGTGCTTCTAAAGTAATGTTGGATTACTTTGCATCTAAGTACCCAGAGGACTTGCCTATTCCTGATATCGTGCATGAATCAATTGATATTTCCCCAGTCTCAATAAAATCCCCATATTTTGTTCTTTACGCACTTCCTTGTGCAGTAAAAACTTGGTTTAGGGGTAAATCTTGGTTTTTGACAGTTTCAATGTCACCATATTTTCATAGCATAATTGTGAAGCTGTCGTTTGTAAATACTGTATTTTGGGTTGATCCCCAAATTTTCAGACTGTTAATTTTTGGGGATCCTTTTTGTATATTCCAGTAGGTGTACTTTTATCTTATTTATTTTTATATTTTGTTTACTTTTTCCATTATGAATTTCCCATCTTAAGTTTTGCGTTGGATGACTCAATTACATTGAGGACAATGTAATGTTTAAGTGTGGGGGAGTGGTTAACTTTTTACTTTAGTGTTTCAGGAGTTTCATTGCAAATCATGATCAGCTGTTGAGCGGGTCTATTGAAGGTTTGTGGGTAGTTTATGACCAGCTGTTGAGCGGGTATAAAAATTAAAAAAAAAATAAATTGTAGGTGTTAGGGTTATGACCAGCTGGGTAGCGGGTCTTTTCTTTTTTCTTGCATATTATGACCAACTGTGTAGCGGGTCTCTTTCTCTTTATCTTATTATATGACCAGCCGTGTAGCGGGTCTTTCCATTTTTTTCTTATATTTTATGGCCAGCTGTGTAGCGGGTCTTTAAAAAAAAATTATGACCAGCTGTGTAGCGGGTTTCTCTCTCTATCTTATTATATGACCAGCTGTGTAGCGGGTCAATTTTTCTGTTTTGCTCGAGGACTAGCAAAATGTAAGTGTGGGGGAATTTGATAAGCACGAAAGTGCGACGGATTTTCACCCATAAATACATTAGCTGGGACTCATTTTATCACTAATAAACTTGTTTTAAGTCTTTTCAAGGAAATAAGCTCTTTTGTAAAAATAGATCGAAAAAAGTGTTAAAAGCAGCCAGAGGAACTGATAAAGGCACCCATCATTTCAGATACGGTCACCCAACTTGTTAAAGACACCCAATAAATGAACAAATGGATAATTTATGGGAGATCTCAAAGATTTAAGGCAAAGATATCTTGTTGCCTATTATACAAGAAGTTTTCATATCTTGAAGTTAAAAGATATAATATATTGATGAGTTTGTTTTTATTGAAAAGGAGAAAGAAAATATGTGGTTTTATTTATAAATAAAAATAATAATAATATCCCCAGGATTTTATTCTAGCAAATAGAGGAAGATGTGTGATAATGGAGAAAGAAATTATTCCTGAGTCATCTTTCATCAAAGAGAAGATCTGGTGGAGTTATGGAAGAATATTTTGAAAAGATGTTTGAGTAATGGGTTGTTGTGTATAAATAAGGTGCTAATAGGACCAAACAAAAAAAAAAAGAGGGGGGAGTTTTGGTAGAGCAAAATTGTTGCGTTTAATTTTTCTTCATTTTCACCATTGTAAACACCATTCGAGCTATTAATTATATTTTTTGAGTGTGTTTTCATCATGAGAAGCTAAACCCCAACATTGGGTCGACGGAGGAAGACGAACTTCACACATGGGTGAATTTGTATTATTTTCTGTATGACTTTTGCACTTATTTTAAATTGATTTATGATTCGAATTAATTAGTTATCATTTTATTAGATGGGTCATGCTTGCTTAGATATTTGATGTCCCATGCTTACGATTTATAACTAATGTTTTGAGGATCTACTTTGGCAAAACAAGAGTCGATGTTTTATTAATTATTGAACTTTAATTGTTGAGAATAAATAAATTGAACCATGTGTTATGAATTCGGTGGAATCCTAGTCCCAATGAATCTCTCTTTTATTTATTATTTTATTTAAACCTTTAAATTTAGTCTTCACAAGTCTTAGAGTTTGAATCCTTATTACAACAACGACAATCAAAAACATTATCATTATGCGGATGCCAAAACGAAGGCCTGCAATGATCAACGACCATCTTTTCATCTAAGATGCAGATTTTAGCCGTCCAAGGTTACCAGCTAACGCATGACAACTTTTGGCCCTAGTTTGGTCGCGCCTAAACAAAGCCAAAACCCTAACTTTTGGCCGCGCCTAAACCAGGCCATATTAAAGCCATACCGAGCATGCTTTCATGCCACTGGCTACCAAACGAAGGGTTGCAATTATCAACGACTACCTTTCCTCTTAAGATGCAAAATCTCGACCGTCGAAGGTCACCGAGCTGGCAAGTCTCCCAAGCTCGACTTGCCAGACGACACCACATGCTACATGTTTTCCGTGAAAACACTCGAGACATCAACGCATGTCACAAACTGAGAGATGCTCATTGGGTATTGGTTTGGCGGTTTACAGCGTGCGGCGTACACTACGCCCGTTATAAGAAAGTATCATAAGGATGAGGCGGTTAGTAAATACAGGGAGTAATGGTGAAACGCTTTCTTTTATGGAACATCAATTCCAGGCGTTACCGGTTACCACCTCCTCCCATTTACTCACCCGTTTTCCATTTCTTAATGAGACCAGAGTACGTTTCACTTCGACTTGTATAAATAGACATTACCTATTTCCACCGAACAAAAAGTTCAGGTCAGGAGCATACAACACTCAGAAAATATTTGCTAGCTTTACATTTGTTAGCTTCCCACTTTCTGATACAAGTCGTGAAACAACTACTCTTTCAGAATCAACTATTCTGGTCTCAACACTCTCTTCGCTTCCCTCCCCAAAACCAACCCTTCTCCTTCACTTTGTGGACGAAGCAAGTCTGGAACGACCATTTCTTGGTTTAGGCCGGATTTGTACATATTGATCTCTCGAATCTAAAGTACTCCCTTGCAGTACATTGTTTAGGGTTTAAACTCGTTTCTCACCCACACACCCGAAATTACCAAAATCAACAGAAATCGTTTTCGCCCTCAAACAATTGGCGACCATAGTGGGAGATCAATCTCTCGGTTGCAATATCGATTCCCAAATTTGCGATATCACCTTTCACTTCCAACTCCAATATGGTGGAACTCAGATCCGGCTCAGCTGCCGAGAACACCAACGCAGAATTTTTCCCTGGTGTTAACACTACTTCCAACAGCATCACTACGCCACCTACTAACCCCAGTAATACCGAAACCACTCATTCAGGTGTAACAACGCCGATCACTAGGGCCAGAGCCGCTGCCGCCTCTAATGTTCCTGCGCAACTTGTTAATCCTGGCAGTACTGAAAGCTGATAGACGCATTTATGTGTCTATTTTCATCTCTTTTGTGTATTTTGTTAGTACCCATTTTTGCTTATTGTGGTGTTTTTATGTTTGTTTAGGTGTTTTTGGAGAAATACCCCTTGTGTAGAAAGAGTTGCTCAATAAGTAATGTTTTACACCCCAGAGAAATGCACTGAAAGGCACCCCAGAAATGCACCGAAAACGTCCCAGAAATGTACCGGAGGATCCTAGAAAAATTATCATTTCCACCCCAAAATTACTATTTCCACCCAAATTACTATTCGCACCCCAGCACTCTGGATAAGGGGCACCTTCTTCTCAAATTCAAATAAACTTTTTGGCGGGAAAATTGGTTCATCAACTGGCAGAATTTCAATCGATAAAATGAAGGTGTTGTGGTGCGATTCAATGGCTCAAACTTGGTAGGAAGATGTGATATAGGTTAAGGAACACGTTTTGGGCTTTTGGTTCGATCAAATTTGGCCATAATTAGCTGGACAATTCACGGAAGCAAAACAGGGAAACACGGGTTGGACACGGGATTGGAGAAGATTTGAGCGTGTTCTTCTCATGCATGAGGGATCTAGAAACGTTGTGGGTCGTGTTTAAACACTTATAGAGTGACCAGGATGGAAATCTATGCGTACCAGAGCAATAATGGAAAGAAAATATTCCCAAGAATATTTTTCTTTACTGCCGAGTTAAAGAGAATTATATGGAGTAATTGAGGGAGATTCAACGAGCTGTAGGTGTATAAATATGTTCCCTGGGAGTACTAGAGAGGCTGTCGAGAGTTGGGAGAAGATAGGAGAGCCACAGACGCAGAAATCAAGAGTTGATCAAACTCTGCTGCTGCTGCTACTGCTGATGAAGAACACCAAGAGCACGAAGAACGGACTCGCAGCAGCAGTCGTTTATCAACAGTGAAAATGACTCACATCCGTGGGTCGTAGGTGTGGGTCGTAGCATTTCAGCGACAACAGCACCTCAGCTTTGTCGTTAATTTTGGACGCCTTCTGTGGGTCGCAGAATCCTGTTTTAGAACATTTACTTATCTTTCTCTTTATTGTAAACATCAATTGAGCTTAATAAAATATTTTGAGAGGTTTTCCAACATGATGAGTTAATTCCCTCGTAACCAAGGCAATGGAGGAAGCTATTCACGCAACATAAATGGGTAACTATTTCATTTAATTATATAATTCACCTAATCGCTGCTTTTGCAGAGTTTTAAATTGTTTGAATGATTGTCTTAATTATTTGTTATTCAGTTTGATAGGTTATGCTTGGTTTAATCTCTTGATAATCTATGCTTAAGGTTTACAAATAATGTTTGAGAATTTGTATGATTGATAGTGAATTAAAGATAAAAGAGGACTTAAGAATTGAATAGAGTTTTGAAATATTTATCATTCAATCTTGCGTAGTAGTGGAATCTAGTGTCTTGGTTACCTCTCGCCCAAAATTGTTAATATTTTGTATATATATTTTTATAAGTCTAAAAAAATCCTTTACCTTCACAAGTCTTAGAGTTCGAACCTTTATTACTACAACCCACGAAAAATCTTTAATCAAAAGCCTCCTTCAGGCGTTACGCCACCAGTCACCAGGGCCAGAGCTGTCGCTACCGCTCCTAACGCTTCGTCAAGCATGGCACCTCCAACCGCCATTAAGACTCCAACTACCCCACCAACGGGACGAGAAACCGGAGGAACCAGAGGAAGCCGACCCTATATCACCATCCCTGATTTGATGGAACGAGATGAGGTTCTCGCTAGAGCCCAGACGGATATGGTTTGGACACAGAAAGAAGTACTTGTCTTCCTCAAAGCTCTGACAGAGATGCTGCCGCATGAGTCACGCCCTCTAGAGCCGATTAGAAACGCCTCCCACACCCCCGACGCTAGCACCTCGACGGAACGCGTCTCCGCATACGAGGAGATTCGTGCCAGAACCCCATTGGAAAGAAGTCAGTCGTCCAATTTTGTCACACGAGAGGATCTGGAGCAACTTCTCCGGAATCGAATCAAGAATGAAGAAATATACATGCATCAGCATCAACCTCCTTACCCACCTTAAATACAAAGGATTCCTCTTCCAAGAGGATACTCCTCTCCTCAATTCACCCTGTACGACGGCGCCGAAAATGAACGTGAATATGTCTCTCGCTTCTTGGAGTCCCTAGGCGAACATGAATACAATCACGTTCTTCGTCTGAGGGAGTTTTCAAAATCGCTTACCGGAAGAGCGTACACATGGTACAACAGCATCGCGCCAAACAACATCCCCAACTGGGATGGCATGGTTACCGCATTTTACAAGAAATACTTCTTTGTGTCTGAACAAGTTACCTTCTCGGACCTAGGAAGGATGTACCAACGGGACAACGAACATCCAAATGATTTCGTTAAGAGATTCAGGGTTCAAGCACTAGACTGTCATGACCCAAACGTGACCGAGTAACAGCTGGTGAATTCATGCATCAACGGTATGGCACCCATTTACTGCGCCTTGCTAGAGAACCTGCATTTCCAGACATTCTCTGAGCTCCATGAAGCTGCCAGGCGATCAACAACGACAGCACCAGCATTATTAGAAAGAGCTAGACCAACCAGAGCCGAAGATGTACGCTAAACTCGCGGGAATAGACGTCTCATCAACAAGCAGTACAACACTAGTCCCTCCTCTGTGAGCGTAGTAAACGAGGGAGGAAAAAGGAAGGCTCCAGCTGCAGACCAGCAGCCTAAACACGAAGCACCAGCACGACGAGAAACTCTGCCACGAAAGGCCGCCGCTAAAGATCTCATGCGTCATCACGAAGCTGAAGAAAATACCCTGGATTTCCGTTTCCCATTGAGGAGGTAATCGATCTCTTAGAAGCATGGATTCAAGATGATGTTATCATACTACCATCTCCCAGACGCCCACCGACTGAGGCCGAGATGGCAAACCCCAAATACTGCCACAGATTTGTTCACCACCCAACCAGTGATTGCAACAGACTGAAGCATATCTTCAAATAAAAGATAGAAGCAGGGGAACTTCAACTAGGAAACGAGGGAGTACATCGAGACCCACTTCCGGTGAGGAATTGTGGAGTCTCTGGGGACTCCGTGCACGAGACTGTGTGATCCATGATGCAGCACGTATGCGAAATTCTCTACCTTTCCAAGGTGCAGCGCCAAGATATCTTCACGGCTTTCAATTGTGTCGTGTCGGGAAACGGCTTGTTCCCTCCACGGAAGCCACACCAAGATCCCACGCTCTCTCAGCGAGCGGAATCGAAAAGGAAAACTGGGGACTGCTGACCACGTCCTATTTAAGAGGTATTGAATTCGACAACACGCTAATCGACACGGCCTCTGACTTCAACATTGTTACTTTCAAGACTCTGAAAGATGCGGGATTTACGAAACAAGAGGCTACCCATTCCCCATCCGTGATTAAGAAACCCAGGAGGGCAAGCCTTGAACACGTACGGCTACATTAACCTCGAGATTAAGGTGGGACACACTATAACGCGTAGCAAATTCCACATTGTCAAAGAACTGGGTTACGACATGATATTCTGACACTTGTGGGTACTCGACAACAAGGCGAAATTAAGAACATCCCCTCTACCGATGTCAACGCCCGAAAGAATCTCCAACAAACCGTCCCACTTGTTGCCGCATCGACGAGTTACCGATGGAACCCGGACACCTGGAGATGAACTGTTGATGCTAACTCATAGATTCCAAACGCAAGTAAGTTTGGCCGAACGATCTTCTTTACAACCAGTCATTTCTTCCCCTATTATGTCATGGGGACTCAACACGATTACTGGCGCGGGCGCTGTCAAGAGATGTGAGTGGGGCACTGGGCCATTCAAATGCTTTGCAAAGAATTTGGAAATCGAAACTGATGAGACCAAGATTCAAATGGTTGCACAACACCCGAACTCGTTTCAAATCCGAGATATGGTGGTCAAAGTGAACTCGTTTCAAGTCGGGAAGATGATGGTGAAGATATCTTCTCGGACCGATTCACCCAAGGAAAAAGAAGACGAGTCATATCTGGTGGCAGACGTCCTTTTGGGAGGTTATTACAAACTCATCAACACAAACAAGCTGGGAGGCGTGATAATTCACTCGCGATGGCTCAAGCTTTTCAATCCCTAAAACGATGTACTACCCTCTTCCATCACTCTCCCTTTAGTATTTTCTTCAGCAATTTCTCTTTCCGCTTGATATTTGTATTTCCTTAAGATGAATGCACCGTTTGTATTCTTCTTTAGGGTTTCGTTTTTATTCAAAAGGCATGCATTTCTTTCCGAATGAATTTTCCAAATCTCAGAAAAATATACCAAACAAATCCTAAATCACTGGGAAGCCATTAACCATCAAATCATAACCAGAAACACCAACTCATTCTAAGGGAAGGCTTGGGTCTTTCAAAAATGAGAAGTTTTTATTCAAAGACAGAAACCGCAACTAGTCGCCGCGAATACAAGGAAGGTAAAAAAAAAAAGGTTTGCAAACGTCAGGACAACTAAACGAAGAATAAAAACAATGAAGAAGAAGAAGCTAGTCATAGAAAGATAATGTGTGTGCCAATGCCTTGGTCAGAGCTTTTTCAAACACTTTCCCCAACAATCTTTCAAACAGCAAAGGTTCTATCCGGAAGCCACGTCAACAATATCAGCCTCAACATCCCACCCAGGAGTCGTCTCAGCAGCAACATCATCTGTCTGTTTACCAACATATGCCTCGGAAACCAACCCAACGTATGCCACCACGACTTCTCCAATGCCACCGACAACAGTTTCGCCGTCTTCTCCAAAAGTTGTTTCACTTTCATCAACTGCGACATCATCATCTTCCTCAGAAGTCTTCTCAGCAACCTTTCGAAGAGAATTTCCCGATTCATCAGAATCAAGGGTTATGACACCGTCCTGGACAAGGGAGCTACGGTGATTTTCCCCTAAAATCTTCACAAGCTCGGTTTTCCGTCGTTTCAACTGAGAAGTGAACTGTCCCGCCCTAACATTGGACCGTGAAGAGGTTTTGCTGCACCAAATCCTCCCAATGCACTGGGATGCTTCGCCTCCTTCCCGTTCTTTCTCCAAAGGTATGTCCCGAATGATTTCGCCGACTTCACGAAACAAAGATTCAATTCTATTTAATGCCTCCCCATGAGAAGAAGACTGGTTTTGGTCGGCTCCAAAGTTTCTCCCCGAAAAATTGGAGACATGTCTGTCATTGGAAGATCCCATTATGTGATACAAAACCAGAGAAAGGATAGATGATAGACACGATTTCAAAACGACCCGCGCAAATGAAGGATTCAAGATAATCTCTTATAACCAGCAGAGCGATGAAGTCCCGAAAAGGAAAGCCTCCTACTAGCCGCGGATTGAGGCGTGATATCAGATTCTAATAAAACCGTTTTCTACTAGCGAGGTAAATTAGGGTTTGGTGAGAAAACGTGGAAGTACATGTTTAAGACACGCTTGCCCGAATTGTTACTCTCTGCCGCCAGCACCGAGACTTGGAAAAAACAAGACCGACAAGGTGACGTGAGGAGAAGGAATAACGCCCCCTTTCGACGGGCATAACACTTGCGGGGTTTTGAATAAGGCAAGGACTTCCTATTGTCAAATAAGGAAAAGAGGCAACCGGGCCCGCGAAGACAAATCACCATGCCAAGAGCGCCCACGCCATTTCCTTGGCCCCACACGCCAAACCGCGCATGCTTTACCTCACCAAACCGTGTCATTCCTTGCACCACCGTCCGCGCATGCTTTGCCTCACCAAACCGTGTCATGCCTTGCACCACCGTACGTGCATGCTTTGCCTCACCAAACCGTGTCATGCCTTGCACCACCGTCCGCGCATGTTTTGCCTCACCAAACCGTGTCATGCCTTGCGCCATCGTGCCGCGTCATGACTTGCCGCACCAACACCAACAAACTCGCCAAGCCATCGTCACGATTTTACCTAACCCAGTCGAGGTGATGCATGTCCAGACTAAGCCGAAAATTTTTGTCTCACCACTCCACGGTCTGCACCACCAGTACAATTTTATGCAAGGCCGCCAACACGGGAAGTACAAACTCTCTTTACCTCTCGAAAAAGGTTAGTCGGACTTTCCTGACCATCTTATCACGACTTGTTGTTTCGATTTTTTTTTGTCCTAGCCTGTCACCATCTTATGCTTACCTCGCAACAATGCTCCTGTTCCGAGCTAAGCAGGGGACTTAATGTTGATGGTGGTGTTTATCTTAGGGTTAAAATCGTAAAACTGTACATCCGACATGACGTCACTATGACCATTAGCACATTTATTGAATCAATCAGCATGCCTACGTAAGAATTACCGGAGTACTTTTTTTTACATGGGTCATGTTTCACAGTAAAACCCTTAATATTGACTAACATCATTCATGCCAAACCCTAATTCTCATGCTACCGCGCCAAGGCATGCCAACCATGCCAGCCACATCACCGCGCCAAGGCATGCCAACCATGCCAGCCACATCTTCGCGCCAAGGCATGCCAGCCGCACCACTGTGCCAATGGCAAACCATGCCAGCCACGTTTACCGCGCCAAGGCATGCCAGCCATGCTGGCCGCACCATGCGCCAATGGCATGCCAAACCCTTGGCCCTACCATGCCAAGCCGTCCAAACCCTTGTCCCCACCATGCCAAGCCATCCGCGCCATTCTACCTTGGCCCCACTATGCCAAGCCATCCGCACCATTCTGCCTTGGCCCCACTATGCCAAGCCGCCCGCACCATTCTGCCCTGGCCCTACTGTGCCAAGCCTTCCTCACCATTCGGCCTTGTCCCCACTATGCCAAGCCGTTCGCACCATTCTGCCTTGGCCCCACCATGCCAAGCCGTCCAAACCCTTGGCCCCACTATGTCAAGTCGTCCGCGCCATTTGCCTTGGCCATACCATGCCAACCTTCCCCATGCGGCTACCAAAACGAAGGCGTGCGACGATCAACGACCACCCTTCAATCCTAGATGCAAATCCTAGCCGTCCAAGGTCGCCAGACAACGCATGGTAACCTTTGGCCCAAAACCCTAGTTTTGGCCACACCAAACCGCGTCAAGGCATGCCATGCCACATGTGCCAATGACATGCCAACCACCTTGTCGCGCCATACCATGTCGGCCTTCCCAATGCGGCTACCAAAACGAAGGCGTGCGACGATCAACGACCACCCTTCAATCCTAGATGCAAATCCTAGCCGTCCAAGGTCGCCAGACAACACATGGTAACCTTTGGCCCAAAACCCTAGTTTTGGCCACGCCAAACCGCGCCAAGGCATGCCATGCGACATGTGCCAATGGCATGCCAACCACCTTGCCGCGTCATATCATGTCTACCTTCCCTATGCGGCTACCAAAACGAAGGCGTGCAACGATCAACGGCCACCCTTCAATCCTAGATGCAAATCCTAGCCGTTCAAGGTTTCCAAACAACGCACGGTAACCTTTGGCCGCAAACCCTAGTTTTGGCCATCCAAGGCATGCCATGCCACATGTGCCAATGGCATGCCAACCACCTTGATGCGCCACGCCATACCGGCCTTCCCTATGCGGATGCCAAAACGAAGGCCTACAACGATCAACAACCATCTTTTCATATAAGATGCAGATCTTAGTCGTCCAAGGTTGGCAGCTAACGCATGACAACTTTTGGCCCTAGTTTGGTCGCGCCTAAACAAAGCCAAAACCTTAACTTTTGGCCGCGCCTAAACCAGGCCATATTAAAGCCATACCGAGCATGCTTTCATGCCACTGGCTACCAAACGAAGGGTTGCAATAATCAACAGCTACCTTTCCTCTTAAGATGAAAAATCTCGACCGTCGAAGGTGACCGAGCCGGCAAGTCTCCCAATCTCGACTTGCCAGACGACAACAACATGCTACATGTTTTCCATCAAAACAATCGAGACATCAACGCATGTCACAAACTGGGAGATGCTCATTGGGTATTAGTTTGGCGGTTTACAGCGTGCGGCGTACACTACGCCCGTTATAAGAAAGTATCATAAGAATGAGGCGGTTAGTAAATATAGGGAGTAATGGTGAAACGCTTTCTTTTATGGAACATCAATTCCAGGCGTTACTGGTTACCACCTCCTCCCATTTACTCAACCGTTTTTCATTTCTTAATGAGACCAGAGTACGTTTCACTTCGACTTGTATAAATAGGCATTACCTATTTCCACCGAACAACAAGTTCAGGTCAGAAGCATACAACACTCAGAAAATATTTGCTAGCTTTCCATCTGTTAGCTTCCCACTTTCTGATACAAGTCGTGAAACAACTACTCTTCCAGAATCAACTATTCTGGTCTCAACACTCTCTTCGCTTCCCTCCCCAAAACCAACCCTTCTCCTTCACTTTGAGGCCGAAGCAAGTCTGGAACGGCCATTTTTTGGTTTAGGCCGGATTTGTACAGATTGATCTCTCGAATCTAAAGTACTCCCTTGCAGTACATTGTTTAGGGTTTAAACTCGTTTCTCACCCAAACACCCGAAATTACCAAAATCAACAAATTCGTTTTCACCCTCAAACAACTAGGTCGGGGGGTTTTTCTGCATTTGCGGTTTCCTCGTTAACAAAATTCTGGTGTCTGTGTTATTTCTTTTCCGCGTTATATTTTGTTATATAATTGAAATATCACAGGTTGTGCGTTGTTCAATCAATTAGAATATCTGACCTTTTGGTTATTGATTTAAATTGATTGACACTTGGATATTGGTCTTTGGTACCATCCAAGTTATCTCTCTAGTATTTGATAAAGACTCGCAGATTTATTTTTGCTTGAGTATATATCAAATCGAGAGATTGAGATATAAACTCTTTGATATACTTTTTATCTAGATTGAGTCTGACTGTCTAGTTGATTCTCTAGAAAGTATATTGGAGTTTGTCCATACAGATTGCTAAGCGAAATATTGGGTGTGGTTGTTGTACCCCCACTTTTTCAATTGGTATCAGAGCAGGCAAACACGTTCAAGACCTTACATGTCTGTGTTTGTAGCGATCTGACTCTATGGACAGAGGTGCTATCTCAATTAACGTACCACTAGTCTTCGATGGCTCTAATTACTTGTGGTGGAAAATTGCTATGCGATCTTTTCTTCAAGCACGTGATTTTCAATCATGGGTATATGTTTTTAATGGCTATAATGCTCCCGTCATGGCAGTTGGAGATGCAAACGTTCCTAAGAATATTGGTGAATACACCCCTGCTAAAATAAATGTTGCAAAGCAAAATTCCGACGGTTTGAATGCCATTATACATGCCATTACCCCAAATCTTCAGCACCATGTGTCAAATTGCACGAGGTCTAAAGATGCGTGGGATATCTTAGAAACTGTATTTGAAGGTAACTCCAGCGGAAAGGAAGCTCGCTTCAAAACCTTATTTCCGATTGGGAAAACCTTCGTATGGCAGATGAAGATACATTTGATGAGTTTAATCATAGAGTGTCTGAAATTGTTAATGCATCTTTTGCATTGGGTAAGACTATTCCTGAAAAGGACATTGTGATGAAAATTTTCAGATCGCTGCCATCTAGATATGACTCTAAGAAGCATGCCATCGTTGAGGGAAATAACCTTGATAATCTCTCCAGAAATATGCTGGTTGAGAAGCTTAAGATCTTTGATCACGAACATTCATCCAAAACTAAGGATGTTGCATTCAAAGCACAAAAAGACACTAAATTACTTGATAAGAGTAAAAAAGTGTATATCTCTGAAGATGATCACTATGAGACAGATTCATCAGATGAAGATCTTTACAAGTCGGTCTCGATGATCACAAGGCAGTTTAGGGATCTTCTTTTGAAGAGAAGTAAACGGTTCTCCAGAGATAAGCCTAAAGCATCAGTTAAACCTCATAATCGTATTCCTCATAAAAATAAGGAAACGGATGAAACTGATGATGAGGATATGCCTCAGTGCTTTAAGTGTAAGGGATTTGGTCATTTTGCAAACGAGTTCCCAAATCGTAGAAAATACACCGGGAACAAAGGTCTTGCTGCAACTCTTGATGAATGACAATTATGATTCTAATGAAGACGAGAAATCAAGTGTTGCACTTCTTGGTGAAAATATTGAGTTTGATAACTGTAGCAATACATACATCAATCTCGATATTCTTTCAGAAGAAAACCCAACTAATCTGGAAGAAAAAATTGACCCATTTCTTGGAAATTCTGTTTGTAATGTTTCAGGTTCCACCATGTGTCTAGCTGCGTGCACATCTCAGAAGCCTAAGTTTTATCCCAGTTTGACGTGCTCGTATTTTTCTCTAAAGGGTCATGAACTTTCAAGGTGTTACAAGTACAAACACCAATTGAGAAACGTCAACAAACTTCAACGAAGAGCAAATCAATTAGCAAATAAGCTTAAACTTGCTCAGAAGACCGCTGAGGTATGTAGGATTTTATCTTCGTCTAAGAAGTTAGTTTCCAAGGATAAACCAAGACCATTAGAAAAGAAAGTATGGTCGAGTCGTTTTGATAGATAGAGGTCTGTGGATTCCTCTCAAGAGGAAAATGGTGTACAAATTGTTGTTCACCACAACGCAACTTGATTGTGTTGTTTTGGAAATCTTGTCTCATGTGCCTGATCAAAAGAGACAATGATTTTGTACCTCTCAGGCTTTAGGAAAAGTTTTTTCTCTCTTCTTTTCTTAGTTTTTGCTATTCCCTGTCTATCAACAAAATATGGTTATTATCGATAATTCTACTCTTTATAGGGTTGTGATTTGGACGTGTACGAACCTGTTTAAAGGTTTCGAAACCCTACATTCCTTTTTCTTTCCTCAAAACCTCTTTTTATCTCAAGACTACTTGTTGAGTTCAATTTGTGATTTCCTCTCACAAACCCATATGTTATGGATACTCCAAGTATGATGTCTTCTGACGGAAAAGATGTTAATATGATTGTTAAGCCATCAATCATGAAGGAAAAAGAGAAATATTTGTTATCTCCTACCTTGAAAAGAAAGAGAAGGAATGTGAGGAAGCCAAGAGTCGTTCCTTCAAACTCTCAGAAGTTTTCTGATGTTCTTGAAGAGTTGAAGGAGATGCGAAAGGAGATTCAACAAATAAAGGCTTTTGTGTATAAGACTCATGAGATTCAGAAGGCCCTGGTTCGACATCATCAGCCAAGAAGGTTTATTGATATAAATTCTACCTTAATGAACCTTATGTCCCAATGGTTGTTGACGAAAAGGAGTTCGGGGACGATAAAGAATTCTTCAAAGGTCTTATTGCCTAGTAAATCTTCTATTTTCTTGTTTTGTTTAGAAGAATAACTAGAGTTTGGAATAGCCATTATTGTGATTCCACATAGCTATGTCCAACGTTTTCATCTTCATGTTTTTAGATTTATTGGTTTAAATTCTAAAGTTGTTTTGAAAATGATTTTTTCAGTATTAATCTTTATGGTTTTATATATTGCAATATTGTAATGGGATATGTGTGTTTCCGACCGTGAACTATGATTGTCCCATACGTTTTCAAAAGTAAAGTCTTTCATATGTCGATATACATGTATTGATAAAAGAATGAATAGACTTTTGACACATACAAAATTTAAGCCTATTATGTAAATTATTGATGGAAGATAGGTTAAAATCTTTTGTTTGTAAGGATTATGTCTATTGAATGTCGTTATGCGAATAGTGATGGAAAATAGAATGACCTTGTGTATTCCGCAGTATTGATCTTCCCTGATCCATATTTTATGTATTATTGTGAGGCTCCGTAAAGTCTCTTATGTTGAGCACTAAAACATCCAAGTTGATTATTTTCATGATTAGCTTAGTTGTTGTTCCGCGAGATACTATATGTCGAGCATATTCAACTAAATTAATCATCTTGTTTGGTTATTTGGTTGTTGCTCCGTAAGTTTTATTATGATGAGCGTGACCAATTAAATTGATTACTTTTGTGATTAGTTTAGTTGTGTATTTCGATTAGATTAATTATGGGTTCTCTTGTGATTAATCTAATTGTATATTTTTGAGTCTCCATAAGTTCACTTATATTGAGCATTTTTCGATTGAATTAATCATGGGTTCTCTTGTGGTTAATTTAATTGAGTATTTTGGATTCAAATTCATACTTGTATGTGATTTGTTATGTCCAAAGAAATCTTTCTTTTCTTTCGAAATTAAGGTCGCTCTTGTTGTTCTTTCGGGAATGACATATTATGTGGGAGAGTTCTTAATTGAACTTGTGCTTAATTACCAAATCTTTGTGGGGAGTGTGGCTGTGGAATATTATAGGGGTTATCATGTATCTTTATAAACTCCTTGATGAATGCATTTAGCTTCGGATTTATGATTGCATCTAAATAAGATGATATGTGTTTCTTTCTTTTGGTCATGAAATGTCTCTTTCGGAAATTTCATTAGGATCCCGTTCTTGTACCTTTGCCAATTTTATTGACAAAAAGGAGGAGAATTAATATGTAGTTCACACTACAAATACATATGGTTTTCTGATCATTATGTAAGGGGGAGCGGTTTCCATGTGAGATGGAGTATTGACTAAGGAGGAGTGATACATATCACCATAGTATTGTTGTTAAAGTTGTGATACAGTTGAACTTTGACGTTGTGTAATGATATTATGACACTGTATAACAATGATTGAGAACTCTTTTTTCTCATTGTTATAGCTACGGATTTTCAACAACGATGATGCTGAACTTACAACCTTTGGGATCATTGGAGTACTTGGAAGTGACGAAGATTTCAAGTAATGTTGAAGATTAGACATGTGGAATAGGAGCTACAAAAGTTAATTTATTTATTTTTTTGTATTCCATATGTATTGATAGTTTTGTCACTAAAATTGACAAAGGGGGAGATTGTTAGAGCATTGCTCGGTCGAAATCTCATGCGTTGCTATCTCAAGCACGTTTGTCAATGTTAGTGATCAAAACTATAAGTCTTGATTTCTAGTCTACTATAGCTAAGGTCTCATACTAGGATAGAAAGTGTAGTTGAGCTCAAGAACTCCATGGAAATCATCATACAATACGAAGGACTACTCAAGGAACCGGTGGATCTTCATCGACTAAAAGGTATGTGGAGACTTGAACTTATCTATCAATCAAAAGTCTATTTATATCCTATCTTGAGACAAAATTCGTTTTGCTATATAGACTTAGATTATACACATTTGCTATTTCGATCCGAGTTTATCTCGCCTATCTATTTCTCGAAATATGTGTTGGTAAGCTTTCGATTTAGCCAAGTTCATCTTTACCTAGTGACGAAAGTCATGACAAGTTTCAATCACTTTGAAAATTGCTTACTTTGACGAAAAATAGTTTGTGAATAACAACTATAGAATATCAACGTCCTCTAAGAATGTTTCAATGATTGAAATGAGAGTTTAGATTATATAACAATTGGAGGATATAAGCATTGTTGTGGAAACACATATATGTATAAGTCCTTATTCCTTGAACCGAAGTTTGCGAACTTTGTTGATCAAGAGAACCGGAAAGGTGGCGTGAGCCAAGTCCGCGAACTGGTGGAAGTTCTCAACCCGAGAAATTATGCTGGAGTTTGTGAACTCCGTCCGCGAACTTGAGTAGGTTATATCTAAAAATGATGTTTGTGAACTTATTCTTATATAAACTAAGGAATGCAAATTGCAAACCGGGGCTATATAGTTCATGAACCGATTCGAGTGAATCAAATCGTTTTTGCGTCAATTGTGTCTTGTGTAGTTACATAAGATTTCCTTGCAATTGAACAACTCTCTAACTAGTTCATTTGAGTCACTTGAACTAGTTATGGTGAAGAAGAATATGGTTGATATGAAAGTGATCATATGGCTAACCATTTGGTTGACTATTGTTGAACCAAAAAATGTAAAAGTTTGGGTACGGCTACACAAGCCTAGAAACGTGCATTTCATTTGTGTGTAACAAGCTAGTTTTCGATCTAACGGTTGAAAGATATTATCTTGAACCTAATCAGGTTTTCATCTAACGGTGAATATTGAATGCTTTGTTACCAAGCTAACATTGATTGCAAACCCTGATTTGAAAGACCAAATAAGGGAGACCTCTAGCAACTTGGAAACCTAATCCCCACACCTTATGTGTGATACTAGTTGTCCTAAGTTAGAGTCGGTTCTCCTTTAACCTTGGTTTCTTCTTCTAATCCAGGTTAACGAATTAAAGACTTCATTGGGATTGTGAAGCCAGACCGATACTACTTTCTTGTAGTTGTGTGATCTGATCTTGCTGTTTCTATCGTATGAGTACAATTGTAATAATTGGATTGAGATTGATATCTTCGATATGCTAGATATAAAAGAAATCACAAACACTTCGTCTCATCGTTTGTGATTCCGCAATATCTTTTTTCGTTGTGTCGATTAAGATTATTGTGAGGTGATTGATAATGCTACGTTGTTCTTTGGGAATATAAGTCTGGTTTATCAATTGGTTCCTATTCACCTTGATTTATCAAAAGACGGAACAAAACTCGTAGGTATATTCGTGGGAGACGGATTTATCTATTACCGTAGACTTTTCCGTGTGATACAGATTTGTTTATTAAGGTCTTCGACTTTGGGTCGTAGCAACTCTTAGTTGTGGGTGAGATCAGCTAAGGGAATCAAGTACGTAGCATCCTGCTGGGATCAGAGACGTAGGAGCATAACTGTATCTTGGATCAGTGTGAGATTGATTGGGGTTCAACTACAGTCCAGACCGAAGTTAATTTGGAGTAGGCTAATGTCTGTAGCGGCTTAATACAGTGTGTTTGTTCAATCTGGACTAGGTCCCAGGGTTTTTCTGCATTTGCGGTTTCCTCATTAACAAAATTATGGTGTCTGTGTTATTTCTTTTCCACATTATATTTTGTTATATAATTGAAATATCACAGGTTGTGCGTTGTTCAATCAATTAGAATATCCGACCTTTTGGTTGTTGATTTAAATTGATTGACACTTGGATATTGGTTTTTGGTACCATCCAAGTTATATCTCTAGTATTTGATAAAGACTCGCAGATTTCTGTTTGCTTGAGTATATATCAAATCGAGAGATTGAGATATAAACTCTTTGATATACTTTTTATCTAGATTGAGTATGACAGTCTAGTTGATTCTCTAGGAAGTATATTGGAGTTTGTCCATACAGATTGCTAAGCGAAATATTGTGTGTGGTTGTTGTACCCCCCACTTTTTCAAGATACATTATCGTAAGTGAACAAAACGGTATTTGTGGTCATAAGTTATGTGGTTCAGAAGAACATCCAATTTTCCAAGGAGATTGTTATGTAGATTTGGCCTAACAAAATGACCTAGTTAATAGTGGTTTTCCACCAAATAACTGAAATTGATACAACTCCCCCTTGGATGACCACCATATTGAATTAAATTGCCTCTCTAAAACCTTGCCAGTAAAATCCAACGGGAAAAATATGGACGAAGGAAAAAGAGAACAAATATCAATATTAAAAGAAATTTATACTTCAGAGATGTTGCTTCGTTAAAACCTTGTCAAGAAAACCACATAGGACAAAACCTGAAACGAAGGGAAAAGAGTACACCTTTTGACGTATTTGTCGATGCTAACCCAACTATATGAGTTTTACAAAAAATAAACATGAAAGTAATAACTCTAGTCTATCTTAAAGACGAGTTTATGCTAACATAAATCTAATTGCATATTTAAGAAATAAAAAGAATAAATTTTATGTTGCTAAAACGTTGATTT
Source organism: Papaver somniferum (assembly GCF_003573695.1). Classification (NCBI taxonomy): domain Eukaryota; kingdom Viridiplantae; phylum Streptophyta; class Magnoliopsida; order Ranunculales; family Papaveraceae; genus Papaver; species Papaver somniferum. Next base: position 113,063,421 of record NC_039364.1, read on the forward strand.
TAGTGTTTTAAAGACTCTTCAAGAGACCTATAAAGTTGATATCATCAACTAATGAATCCGGTTTTTTTGTAAATATGAAAAAGGATTTACAAAGAAAAGATGTCAACATACTTTGAACATGATCAGTAACTCTGATCTTTTATTGTTCAAAGATATTCCTTAATAACTCAAGGATATCCTTGTCCGAAATAAATTAAGAATCTTTTAATTAAGGTTGTTAGTTTTATACGCTTTAGTTACCAGCAATTAAATGCATATCTCTAAAAAATAAAAATTGGTAATGTGCATTTACTAGTTTGAGATTTTCTACGAGAGATTTCGGAAATATTGGACAAAGCATTTCCAGAAATTATGAAAACCGATTTTGGGCATTTATTGCATATCTTGAGAATATTCGGTTTTGGAAATTCCTTGGTGTCCAAACATCCTTGGCCTATAAATACCCAAGTTTGCATTTCTAGCAAACTATCCTAAGAACCAGGAAAACTTCATCTCTTTGTTGTTTCTGGTGGAGCCGTCTATCCAGAGAGGAAAGTACCCTAATTAGGCAAAA